>NW_005841903.1:3643541-3649017 GCF_000455745.1 Alligator sinensis
CCCCCCCCCCCCGCTGTTACCCCGGCCGCTCTCGCGGCAGCCGCTGCAGTCAGCTCCGCTGCCTCGGTTGACCCCGTCGGGCCAGATGCATGTGCCCTGCTGGCACGGGTCCGCTCTCGGGGTTCCCTGCGGGCTTCCCCCGCCTCCTCCCTGGCCCTGCTTCCGGGGACGCCTTTTATCTCAGCCGGGCGGCATCTCCCAGCCCCAGCTGGATATAAGCGCTGGTGGTCTCCCCGCACGCGTGTCCCTACTCGCTCCGGCCTCTGTGTGGGGTAAGTAGGTGGTTACTCCCCCCCATGGTCCGGCCCCGGGGTACCCTTCTAACCCCCGCGTCCCTGGGACACACACCAAAAAAGCTGTGATATACAGCCAAGCCCTCAGATACCACCGCATTTGCACTGAAGAGAACACCCAGGATTGCCACCTCACCAATATTAAAAAGGCTTTCACCCAACAAGGACACCCTTCCAGAGAGAGAGAGCGCACTTTTGAAAGAGCCACCTGGATACCACATGAAGAACTGCTGCAGTACAGAAGAAAAAACCCCACACGAATTCAGAGACAGAGCTAGTGGAGGTGGGGCCTACAGCCAAAATCTATGGCACAGAGCCCTGTTGGCAATGCATGTCACCTGTGGGTGGCAAGCAACAGCTGTACTAGCCCCTGTGACTGCCACTCGCACCATTGTTGCCACTGCATACTCCATCACTGCTGCTTGGTGAGAAACTCCAAGGTCAAAAATCCAGCCCTGAGTAAGTTTGACACCCCTGGCATAGAGTAATGGGATCTAGTGAGAATGAAGCTGTTTAAGAGAGCAACTTTTCATAACCATGGGACTATTTGAGCTGTTGAAATTCACGTACATAATGAACTGAAGATGCCTGGTATGCAGCTACCTTCCCCCCAAAGACCTTACTGTCCGTTGACTCAAGCCTGCAAGATATTGAACATTTACTACTCCCACTGGAAGAAGTGGGATTGGATTAAAAGGCAGGGGGGTTACCCAAGAATGAGTTGTTTCCTCCAGATGTAAGTATAATATTGCAGAAGGAATAAAGCTGAGGAGAGGAGGAGTGAAAGGATCGTAAGGGAGGGGGGTAGAATTGGACCAGAGGTGAAGTATTACACAGATATCAATTATATGAATCTCTGTGCCACCCTGTGGGGAAAGTTAGTTAAATTACATGTAGGTGTAACCCAGGTGGGATGGGACAAGTAGGCCAGCGATGGGGGAGGGGACATGCTGTGAGAGGGATGCCAGACTTTTGAGCAGATCCTCTTTCCTCTATAGAGTTAGCCCAAGCCCAAAGTTCTTAACTATATACAGTTTATTGAATTACCGACATACATATATAAAATTCTTTAAAATAGATCTAATTGGAGGTATAAATACAAATATACATATAAAGGTCTCCTAGCTGCAGGAAGTCAGCCCTAGGGAGGGATTCGGGTAAGTACCTGTGCCTCAGACCCAGAAGGGGGGTGGATCCCAGGACAGTCAATCCAGCAAGTTTATACCACTAGTGGGTTAGCTAATAAAGACATCCTTACAGAGCCCATTATACAGAATTAATACGTCCAACTATTTATAACACCAACAATAACAATAGATACTGAATAGGAAACATAACTATACCAGATATTAGACACCCTACCTGGGTTCCAACCACTTGGTCCCTCAAATGGGATAGGGTCTTCTCCCCCTAGGCTCACTCCCCCCAGGGTCCCTTGCCCAGGGACGCCTCCCCTGCAGGACCAAGGTTCCCAGTAATTCATGGTCCTTCCTCTGGGGCTGTTGATCTGGCCTCTGGGTCTGCACACCATCTCAGGCCTCCTGGAGCTGTTGGCCTCGAGTTGAGGGTTCTTCCCTCTGGGCCCTGTGCCCCCACGTTGGGCACCCAGGGAGCTCCTATGGGAGCTGAGTCCTCACTGGCTCTGGTTCCCCAGCCTCACGCCAGGGGTCTTTCCCCTTCCCGGACCCTGCTCTGGGCACTAGGGTTCTTTTAGTTTAATGCTGAGCCACACTGGGGCTCTGGTTAGCCCTGGCTCTAGGCCAGATAACTTGAGCAGCCTTGAGCTGCTCTCAGGGCCGACTCTCTATGTGCCAACTGCACTGTATGGGGCCTAAGCAGTGTTGAGCTGCTCCCAAGGCCAGCTGTGTGTGCTGATCTGCACACTGACTACCCAGCCACTTGCTGGGTTCGCAGGCTCAAGCTGCCTTGAGCAGCTCCTCGTGCCTGATCCCTGTGCACCGATTTGCACACCGCTAAAGCTCAAGCAGGGTCCCAAGGATGGCAATCTCTGGAGCTTCTCTCTCCCCGCCATCCCTCATTGTCTCTCCAGCTTGCTGAGCATGCTTCCCCTTTATACCCTTCAGGGGCTCCATCCCCAAAGTTCTCCGGACCTGACTGGTACAGTTCCAATTCAGGTCCAGCTGCTCCTTGCCCCCTCCCTTTGGAAAAGGGTGGGGCATTGCTTCCCTTGTGCTGCCTCTGGACTGGTGGGCAGGCTCCACCAATCAAACAGCAGACCCTTGATCCTGGGCCTCAACCCAAGCTCGGAAACGGTAAGCCTGCTACATGGGTAAACAAACATGGGTATTGGCGATCTCCCCAAGGAGTTGTAATCTGGCATGGGCCTAGCTGAGAATACAAACCAGCCATCTGACCAGTAAGAGCCTGTTATAACCATTTGACCACTCTCTGTGATGATTCATTTCCTGAAAAATATTCTCTGATAACCAATTCTTAACATACTTGCTTTGGCTGGTTGACAACACAGCAATATTGATGAATAATAGAATTGAACCAACCATCAAACAAATGATTTATCTGTAATCTTCACTCAACCAGCTGTACAAAACCCAAAGCAGCAAATTTTACTGTTTGATGGGTTTCAGTTCAGTGCCAAAACTGCTGCTTACGTTGGGTTTTTAGCACAGTTCAGATCTCCACCTGCTATAAATAAAAGGCAGGATTTGTAGACAAATGAGGGCAAATCAGAAGCAGCCTTGTGGGGCTGATGCACATAGATCATAAGCAGCCATGGAAAATCCTTACTGCAAGAAAGCTTTATGTTATTTTTGTTGCTAGGGTAGCAAACAGAAATGACGCAATGAATTAAATTCTGTTTCACCTTGTTCCATTTTCTAGCAAGAGTAAGTATAAAACATTTTGTGTTAGGATTAGATCAAGAATCAACTGAAGTGAAAAAGGAAGCTGTTCCTACAGAACTAAAAAATTTGAGTTACAATTTTATTTGTAATAAACATGTACAGCCTTAACAAATGCAGCTGCAAACTTGTCAGATCTAATCAGCTGAACAGTACTGAAGAGTTTCAGCCCTTGGATATTAGAGCTCTAGGAGCACAGGTGTTGACTTAGGAAGTGGCACTCCACTTAGGGAAGGGCAGTCCAGTCGGTGGTCTGTGTACTGCATGTGGCCCCTGAAGGGTTAAACTGTGCTCTCCAGGCTTGCAGTCTGGGTGCTCTTCTTACTGCTGCCACCGGAGTCCTTGGGCTCCCCCTGGTTCTTCCACCTTCTGTTGCCTGTCCCCACCTGTGGGCCAAAGTGTAGCAGTGCAGCCTGTGGGATCCAGGAACCTGTGCCATGGAGCTGGTCCTATGTGCATGGACACTACACAGCCCATGCACCCCTCCATCATGTGACATCCTACTCCCTCCCTGCCCACTGGGGACACTGTAAAAAGAATCTCTTTGGAGGTGGGATGAAGGGAGCAGCTGCACCAGAGCTTTTCTTCAGCTGGCTCCACTGCTTGTAAAGTGCTCGTTGCAATTTTTTTATTTTTACTTTTCCTCTGTGAAGGTGAGGCAGGGAAAGCCCCTGCCCTGTGGGCTGCAGGAGGTGGCACTGGCAGAGGGGCTCCTCTTTGAACTCATCTGGCTGCGCAGCCAATCAGCACATGCGCAGTTGGGCAAAAGCATCACAGACAGACAGACTAAGGCTTTTCTTATATTAGAATGCTAAAGTATTTGGTTGCTGATATTTGCAATTTCATCCGAAGTCCTGTGATACATGACATTAATCTTAAGGCCCAAGCTCTTGGAATCACATGATTAAAACAAAAAATTATAGGTGAAATAGTAGTGCAGAATTTCTTAGTTGCAGTTTAAATACTGAAAATGTGAGCCGAATGTATTCCAACAGCTCAGCACATAGGCGGCCAATTTGTTTCTTACTAATCAGGAGGAATTGGTTGAAAATCTGAAAGTAAGAGGCAACTTGCTTGAGAGTGATCCCAAGGAAAAGAAGAAAGGAGAGCAGCAAAATAAGAAATGTTGGACTTCACAAAAGCAGCTTTCAACAAACTCATAGAACTGGTAGACAGAATGATGTAGAAGGTAAATCTAAAGTGAAAAATGTTGTTTGGCACAATTGGCTATTCCTTAAAAACAACATATTAAGGCACAAGAGCATGTTATCCTGATGCAAGAGAAGAAGTGCAAGCACAGCAAGAGACTGGTGTGGCTAAACCATGAATTATTCAATGTCTTGCAATTTAGAAAGCTGTCTTTCAAAAAGTGTAGTCAGCCATATTAGTGTGGATGTGTACAAGACTATGGAAAGATATAACAAAACACTGTTTTTAAAAAAGGCAGGAGGAAAGCTGACCACTTGGGAATGTGTCAGCTGAACCAATTATTTGATTTGTCTACTTCTATATAGGTATGCTGTAGCTAGGATACTTTAATTTTAAACCTGAATGAAACAGGTTTAAAGATGCAACTGTTTAACTTGCACTTACAGTAGAATAGAGCAGGCAGATAAAGTGCAGAGGATCAGCTGTAAAGTGCTATGATTTTAAAGAGTGTTATTTCTCCATCCATCTGTAAAAGTACAGATGTAAGAGTACAGTAAGAGCATACAGGGACAAAATGAGAGGTTGTCATGAACTAACATACAGCTAGCAAAGGTCACTAAAATTTTATTTAATGTATGCAGTTTTAGCAAAGGTCATAAACAAGTCATAAAAACATTCTATGAATGTTAGAAGTAGGAGAAAAATGCAGATGATGGGGAAAGGAAGCTAATATTGGAGATAGTGGGGAGAGCTGAAATGTTTAACACCTCTCATTTTCAGTTGTTACCAGAAGGACCAACTGTCAGATGACAGCAAGGACGGGGGGCGGTAGATACTCAAATTTCTCAACAGCTCTGCTCCCACATTGCACCACCGCCGGCCTCCCAGCACACCCATGGCTTTTCCTGGGGCTTGGGTGTAGGTGAGGCGTTCAGCCGGGGCTGCACCGAACAACAGTGAGGGTCTGGGAGCGGAGCTGCGGTGAACTACGGGGTGGCTGCAGCCTCCTCTCCGCGCCGCCGGAGCCCACTCCAAGCCCAGCCCCCGGCAAGAAAAGGCACGCACAGCTCCGGCTCCACCCCGCAGCTGCAGCCCGCCTCACGCCACACGGGTCTGGGGCACTTCCCCCGCCCTCCTGGGGTGCAAACAGCGGTG
>NW_005841903.1:3649069-3652243 GCF_000455745.1 Alligator sinensis
CGATTATGCCTCCTTAAATATCGGCTGTCGGTATCGGCCCCCAAAATCTCTCAGTGTACCCCTAGTTAAAACTTAAATAATTGGCTGAAGCAATAACAGACTTATTGTCCATTATATTTCTGTATTCTTATATCTATCTGTGTGTGTGAGAGAGATTAAAATAAGGAAATGTAAATGTTAAAAGCCCCCCACTCACATGTAAGCTTACAATATTTCAGGAAATATGCAAGTGAAGCACAATTAAGATTTAGCAAATGTCCCAACAAACTGCTTTGCTATTCTCATTTTGGTTTTAAGTGCTGTCTGATGAACACGGTGCATCCGATAAGTCATATCTTAATATTTAATAGTAATTTATTATTTTACTTTAAATAGTGCTTGGTTGACAAAGAACTTCATTATACAGATGAGCTTTAAAAGCTCTGAAACCAGCAGTAGTCCACAGATTCAGACAAATAATTATCTAAGGTAATCTCGATAACATCACTAATGTAGTTGCAGTAGCCTCTACCCCAGTGATTCTCAACGAGGGTGATGCAGCACCCCAGAGTGTCATCACAGCCTTTGAAGGGTGCCACTGCAAGAGAGGAGATAAGTGAGATAAATGCCTGCTCTTTGCTTACAGCTTTTCTTCCTCTCACTACTTGCTGCCACAAACTCCTCTCTGCCAACTGCTCCTCTTCCTTCCCAGCCCTGCTTCAAGCAGGTAAGCACTATAATAAATGAATTTGTTTTTGAAGCAGGATGCCTCTCGGTTCACAAAAATTATGGAGGGGTATCTTGACTCTAAAAAGGTTGAGAACCACTGTTCTAATCATTCGCTGCAGAATAGATGACAACAGTCCAGGTCTTGCTACTACGCAGGTCTTGGAATGTGTGAGGTTTGGGTCAGATGGCTTGTTGCTTAAGACAGTGCTGTATTCATGCTTGGGAGAAGAAAAAGTTGCTCTTCATCACATGTATTTAAATATCTTCCAGTACAACAATGACAGAGTTCATGATCTGGGTGTATTTATGTCTGGAGAGACTATAGGGCTATCTCCCTAGTTCCATATAAGCTGACCTTAAAGAGACTTTCAGCTTTTAGACCGTTGTTGTTTCCACTTGTTTCTGGGTACTCATTTTCATATTTTATTATTCTCCTATTCTAAAGAGAGGGATCTATTAATTTTAATCCTCATGATGGGACCCATTGCTATTCACTTTTTGCAGCTTATTTTTATATTTAGTTTCTCTCTGTCTTTATTCCTCACATAGCCTTTCCTCCTGGGTCTGCAGTGACTGTCACTGGTGATGACACTGATTTCCGTAGCAGAGATATGTTGACCACATTATGCCAATGGCTTGCTTTAACTCAGCCATCCAAGGTTACTCTGAATTTTTCTTATGGGCACAATCAAATCACTCAAGGAAACAACACCATCCTGGCACATCTGGATTTGGGAAATTTACTGCCATCAAAATTATGACTCCGGACTTTCAATGACTTCTGGTAAAATGACCTACAACACAAAAAAGTGAGTCTGTTCTGTGCCTTAAGCAAGAGGCATCTTGACTTTGTATTTCTTTTCTCCTCTTTCATAATCATGCCTTGTGATAAGAGCAAAATTTAGTTTCCTCTTCCTATGTTCCTTTCCCATTTATATCCTTTTTAGAATAAGCCCTGATAAACCTTTTTCATACTGTATTGGTGAATACTCCAAGGAGTGGAGCCTTGCTAAAAGGGAGGAAGGGCAGTCAGTCCTTTGTATAGGGCACACTATCCTGGGCCTTGGGAGATCTGGGGTGAGTTCTCTGCTCTGGCACAGACAGGGAAATAGTGTGGGGCTACAAGGAAACATTTGCCTTGTCTTTATAGGAAGATGGAGGATTTCTTTATAGGCATACCCATATAAATCTGGGGGACTTCCTATTTCAGTTGTGGTGTTGTACAACATATTTTATTTAAAAATTGGGTCTGTTCCAAAGCTCAATAAGGACTTTGAGGGGAGTAGGATTTGTGGCCTCCATGTGTGCTACCACGAGGTTTGCTTACCACCACATACCCCTTTTATTGCATGTTTGTGTAATTGTTTGGAATTTACAATAGATGTACATGTATCACCGACAGTGGCTTGACTCAAAGGAGCACTGAATCTGGATTCTTCACAAGGCCTCAGATGTAGCTTAGGGCATGAATAAAGACAGTTAGTTAGCCATGTTAATCTGAAGTCAGTCAGAAGGCAAGATAGATATGCACCTTTAGGCTAAGGACAGAAGCTACACGTAAGCTGGTTTAAGTGATCAGAAACTGGTCTAAGCCTGTAACAGAACAGAAGCTCAGTGCACAAAAACCAGTTTCAAAATGGCTGAAACTGGTTTAAGATAAACCTGGTTGAATGTAGTATCAGACTTAACTGACTTACGTCAAACTGGTTTATGAACGTTCTGTCCAAGACCCCTTCCTGGTTCAAGTTAAATCAGAGTTGCACAGCATCCCACCATGCTTTGCAGCCCTGGGCTGGGATGTACTGTCTGCTCCAGAGAGCAGGGCTGCTCCACCCCTCTGCTCCTTAGCTCGCTCACTGGCCTCAATGGCTAGCATATTGCCCCCCGCCCAGGCAAACACAAATTGGGGTCTGGGGCCAAGGAGGAGGGTTAGACAGCCCTTCCCCCATTCAAACTTACTGCAGGCTGCAACTGTGGACTACAAATCCCAGAGTCACCTGGAAGCAGGAAGAGGAAGTGATGAGCAACCTTGCAGAGTCCTGCTACTGTGATTCTAGACTGCAAATCCCACAGACCTTGGGGGCAGCAGGAAGATGAAGTGAATACACAGAACATGCTGGCTATATGCCAGAAAGCTGTGCTCTACCCCACCGTAGCTTCTGGTCTGAGCCACTGCATTTCCTGAATTAAAGGTAAATGTCTTTCCAGTTGTTTTTTAGTTAAAGCTCTGCAACTTAAACTAACCTGCAGAGACTGAATTGATTCAGCCTTGGCCTTTTTGACTGTCTGTACTTAGCCTTATAAACTAACTAAATGTGTGTATGTATATAAAGAGAGAAAGCATGCATTTTTGTAAACCCAAATTCACTTCATCAGATGCTGTGAAAGGACATGCAGATAGCAGAGTATAAGGAGAGAGAAATTAGGATACCAAAGACAAGGGGTATGGCGGGAGAGCAGAGAGAG
>NW_005841903.1:3652253-3659180 GCF_000455745.1 Alligator sinensis
ACAATGCTAGGAGAGATGAGCAAATGAACAGTAAACCCATAGGAACAAAGGGGTCACCAAGCTAATCCAGGTAATGGGATCAAAATCCATAGTCCCTATTTAAGCCATACTTAACACAGTCCAGTTTGTGGATCATTTCTTGTTCTGCAGTTTCTCATTCAAGCTTTTTTTTTCTTTGCCGGAGAGCATCAATCCTGAGGTCAGCAAATGAACAGGGAGGTTGAAGTATTCTGCCACAGGGTTTTGTGTCTTTCTGCAGCTGATGTCAGATCAGTGTTCATTCATTCTTTCACAAAGAGATTGCCCTGTCTGTCTGATGTAGACAGCAGAGGGGCACTGAAAGCAGGTGACGGCACATATTGACATTGGTAGAGCTGGAGATAAGTGAACCTTGGATGTTGTACTTCTCACCATTAGGTCCAGTGGCAATGTGGTCTATATGATCTGGGGACACAGCATGCATTTGGGTCCGTTGCAAAGCCTAGTGCCTCTGTGAGTATGGGAGTTAGTTGATTTGTTGTTTGTGACATACCATTTGAGAGTGTGGGGTTGTTTATAAGGTGTGCCCCTAAAGGCCAGCTTTAGATAGTCATCCTTTTCCAGGAGGTCATTAATTATGTATCTTGGGTTTTTAAACTGAGGGCTGTAAGTCAAAACCAGAGGAATTCTGTAGTTCTTGTCTCAGGGCTGGGATTGTAGCAGGTCAGCATGAATGCTATCCCTGCCTGTCCTGGGCCACTCTTCACAATTTGTCTCTGTTGATTAGTCCTATGAGCTTTCCCCTCTTAGTGTAGTATTAAATAGGAAGGTTCTTTTGTTCAAACCCTTTTATGTTTTTCACCAGTCACCCATCGGTGAACCTCCTATCGCAAATGTTCTGGCTTCATTATTAATGCATCCCAGATAATTTACATCTTATCAGCCACCATAGTTATATAGAGATCTCTTGTAAATCACAACATTTTAACAAATTAATCCCACTTAATAACATTTTTAATGGCAGTTTCTTTTTAACTTTATACACTCAGTATCTTTTGATTTCTAAGTTTCATATCTATGTGTAAAAATGGAAATAATATTTATTTGAAGTGAAGATTTGTAGCTTGGTCTGTAAGTACTAGATTTTGTTGACCAAATCTGCTGGTAGTCACAAATGTGACTTGGCTAGTTTTTTACAGCTGTCCCCTTTGCCTTGAATGTTGCTGTCATGATACATAAATTTACATTGTTCTTATATCTTTGTCTCTACAATACTGTTGTATTGGGCATTGCTGGGGTTCTCTCTTTATTTTTGTATTAATAATCCCATTTCTTGCAATTTTGCAGTAATTCTTTCAGTGTTTTCTTGCATGTGGTCAATAATTTAGTCTACTCAGCTCATTTACATTGTCAGCTGAAATCATCATATGTCCAAGTAAGCAGATTATAATATTTTTACACTTTGACATTTGATTTCAGTATTTCTGTGAACATCTCAGTAGACATCTCAGTAGACTGAGATGAATGCATGTAGACTGTTTTTTATATTCCAGAAAAGCATTTTTTCTATGGTCACTGTTTTATAGACTGTTTTCCTCTTGCAGAAATCCATTTTTCCAAGATGGGGGAAGAAAAACCTTGACAGGTGGCTTCCCCCCTTCCCCCCACCTCTTAGCATATGTAATCACATAAATAAGCATTCCTTCAATTCTAAATGGAAATTCTGTTCACTGTATCATCAGTGATAACAGTTAAAGCCTTAATACTGATATACAATGTCTATTCAAAACCTGGAAACATAGTAAAACCGTCAATTTGATGTTAAGAAACCAAGAATGGGGGTAGGGGTGGGGGGTGCCTGCTGAAGGCAAAAGCAGCGAGGGGCCTGATCCTTTTTCTTTCTTTTGGTGGGGCCTGCCTGCGGCCAGGGAGCAAGCTGCCGGCTGGCCAAGAGGCCTCTGAGCTGCAGGGGGTCCCAGTCCTTCCCTCCACGGTGGCGATGCCCCCCTGGGGTTGCCCAGGCAGGCTGCTAGCAGCCCAGGTGCTGCCACAGCTTGGAGGCAGCACCTGGCCAGATCCAACTCATCCCTGAGCATGCTGGGGCTTCCAGCACCCCGCGCATTGTCCCGACTGCCTTCCTGTTGCCTGGGACTGCCTGGGAATGGGCTGGCTTGTCCCTGGTGCAGTGCAGGGAGGTGACAGGATGGTGGCTGGGTGTGCTGGTGGCCAGAGAAAGGGGCAGGGACAACACACAGGGTGCTGGAAGCCCAGGTGGGCTCCAGGAAGCTTGGGCTCAGCAGACTTCCAGTGCTCTGTGCACCAGCCCCACTGCCTTCTCTGGCTGCCAGCACACAAGCTCCCCTTCTGCTGCCTCCCTGTCCTTCCCCAGGGGCAAGCCAGCTCATTCCCAGGAGGTGGGAAGGCAGCAGAGACAGTGCACAGGTCACTGGATCTGGCTGGGTGCTGCCTCCAAACTGGGGCAGCATGTGGCCCACTAGCAGCTTGCCTGGGCGGCCCCAGGAGATGCCACTGCTGCAGTGGGAAGGACCGGTGCTCCCCACAGCTCAGGGTCTGCTCAGCTCACCCCACAGCCATGGGCAGGCTCTGGTTCTGACAATAAATAAATAAATAAAGGATCGGGCCCCTTGCCATAACGTGATGGAGCAACTTGAAACTGTTTAGTCCTCAGGGTTTTATTCTATGCCCCACATTTTCAGTTTAGGGGGCATAGAATAAAACCTTGAATAAACCCTAGAATAAATACACCCCTGTCACATGTACATGTACGCTAAGTCCCTAGAGAAGTGCTGGCATGCTTCTACCACTGCTGTCCTCTCCTTGCAATCCAGCCCCTGCTGCAAGCCACACCCCTGCAACCCCCTCACAGTGAACAGCAAATTTCATATAGGGAACAGATAGAAAAGACAGGCACTGGCGGTACCTTCTCTGTCTCTTCAGAGACTAGGTCCTGCCTGCAGGACATAGGTTGCCAACTGCTGCTTGTGAGTCTGAATTTCTCCCACTTAAGGGTCTTAAGGCACATGCTCAAAAGTAAGGTCCTCTGGTTATCATCCCCTACTGAGATATGGGTTCTGTGGCCCAAATTCCTGGGTCCTGGGATTGGTGCTGATTTAACTAACCCTCTATCACAATTCCAGCTGTGTGTAGGCACTGGGAGTCTACAGTTCATCATGAGAATTTTGGAGATAAAATATTAAATACATCTGTATGCATTTTCTTGTCTTGGGTTCCTCCTCATTCTGGATAGGTCTTTGGGCTTGGGTCCTGGATCCTTCTCCTGAAGCTCAGTGGCTTCTGTTTGTGGTCTTTCAGTCTCTCTCCTCTAGTTCAAGACAATTCACTTTGACCTTTGCTGAACCCCGAGGCAAATCAAATGCAATGGACTTTTCCCCACACCTGTGGAAAAATATCTCTTCCTGCCATCCTGTCCTGTGCAACTGAGCCTTGCTGTTTGTTCATTCTCTAAGTTTCTTTAAACCCCAGCTTTGTCACATTTGTCCCTTGGTGCTTTTTGGAGATTTTCCATTTATTTCCTTTTCTCTAGCAGAGTACCTTGGTCTAACTTTATTTGCTTTTACATAAATGGGCTATTGCTAAAGTTTCACAAAGGACATAGTACCTGGCCTGGGAGGAATGTGACACAGCACGTACAGCCAATGATACTTAAGATGCGGTAGTCTGTGATGATACAGAGCATATTGATAGGGATGACTTCAATTAGAACCTATTACTCAAAGGCTTCAAATCTTTTGGATAATGCCTTTTATTGGACCAACTATATAGTTGGAAGAGCTGATGAACAAGCTTTTGGACATCAGGTGCCCTTCCTGAGCAAAGAAAGGCTTGCTTCTGTAAATCTATGCACTTTTTCATATTTTATTTTTCATATTTAAGTAGATGAATGCATGACATTACTGTTTAAATGTTCTATCTCTTGCCCTGTATGTTTTGAAACATGGTAGTGTAAACTATGTATGTTGGTAGATAAATGTACTAGAAACCTGGTCCAATGCTCATCACAATCAATAAAAGGACTCTCATTGACTTCAAGGAGTTCGGGATCTGGCCCTAGATCCTTTCACTGACCCACATATTGTCACAAGCTGAATTAGTGGGATAAATATTATTAAATTTCTGCATGTGCCTGACTAGAGTGGGACTCTTCTCTATGTAAAGTTAAAAGGACCTGGATAAGTCTTAGAAAAACTGGGGCTTTAAATGTAAAATGAATAGAAGAAAAATAATTAAATATGTCTTCCACCACCTCTAGATTTCCACCTAGCATGAAAACATGCATTGCTGTGGCCACCAGAAATACAGTTTTGTTTTGTTTTAGTTATTTAAATGAAGTATTTGATAAGGGCTATGAGAATTCTATTTGGTGATTTACTATAAAATGCTTTACTACTAAATGTATCTGCTTCTTTCAAGTGCCAATTTGTTTATTTTTCTCTTAAGTTTTTAGTATATGCACAGCCCTTTTACTACTACTACTCTGGCTAAAAAGATCTGTTCCAGAGGTCACCAAGAGGCATTTATTACAGCCATTTGCTTCTATCTCCACATCAGCACTAAAAGAAGTGAAGAGCAAATGGTTTGCATAAATGGCCTCTCCTGGCTCGGGTCTGGAACAGGCACCCTGTCACCCTGGAAATCTCCCAGTAACAAACTGCAAGTGGCCCCTTAAAGTTCTACAGCTGCTTTACATCTAGTCGGGTAGAGACCCCGACCATGTGGTGATCTTCTCAAGACATGACAGAGAGTACTCCAGTGCAATTCAAAACAGTCTGGCTACCAGGCTGGGAACAGTCTAGGTTCTTGCTCTGACATAAGTTATTATACCGGGTGTGCATCTCACACAGTGTACCTAGAGGTGTGAATTCCTCAGGGAGGAATCCACAAAGAGAGAGGATATTCCCCAGGTCTGGGAAGGACAAGAAGGGTTTGTGAAGGGTAACAAGAAGGGTTTCTACAAGTATGTTAGCAACAAGAGGAAGGTCAGGGAAAGTGTGGGTCCCTTACTGAATGGGGGACGCAACCTAATGACTGATGAGAAGGAAGAGACTGAAGTACTCGATGCCTTTTTCACCTCATTCTTCACAGGCAAGGCCAGTTCCCAGACTACTGCACCAGGCAGCAAAGTTCGGGGAGAAGATGAGCAGCCCTCAGTGGTGAAAGAACAGGTTAGGAGCTATTTAGAAAAGTTGCATGTGTACAAATCCATGGGACCAGATGCAATGGATCCAAGGGTGCTGAGGGTGTTGACACAGACTTGGTGTAGAGTCACTTGGATGGACTGGATATGTTCAAGTCAGCAGGCCCGGATGAGCTGCATCCGAAGGTGCTGAAGGAACTGACCAGTATCGTAGCAGAACCACTGGCATGGCTGGTTGAGCACTCATGGTGCTTGGGGCAGGGCCCAGAGGACTGGAAAAGGGCCAATGTGGTCCCTATTTTCAAGAAGGGGAGGAAGGAGGATCTGAGTAATTATAGGCCAGTCAGTCTCACCTCCATCCTTGGAAAGGTCTTTGAAAATATTATGAAGGATCATATTTATGGGGGTCCAGCATCTGACAATTTGATCAGTTGTCAGCGTCTTCCCGCCGCGACCTCCCTGGCGTACCCTTGACCCGCATGCCCGATAAGCCTAACCCTGCCGACCGCCGGCCCGTATATATGTCTGCAGACCGACCGAACGAACTCTAAGCTGTAACTAACTAAGTATATCTGACCTCCATCTTTCACCACCTTGACGGCGTGAGTAAATAATCTTGCTTTGCAACCGATAAGCGTCCGCCTAATTAATTCCACTCCATGCGTCACAAGTACCCGCCTGACGGACCCTTAACTGCCCGGGTGGGAGTCAGGGAGAGCTGCTGGCCGGCTGCCCTGGGTCTCGACAGCTAACAGCATATTGGGCTGCACTAGTAGGAGCAGTGCCAGCAGATCAAGGGAAGTGATTATTCCACTGTATTCTGCACTGATGAGGCCACATCTGGACTATTGTGTCCAGTTTTGGGCACCTCAACTATAGAAAGGATGTGGACAAATTGGAGAGATTCCAGCCGAGAGTAACAACAATGGTTACTGGGGCTGGGGCACAAGACTTCTGAGGAGAGGCTGAGGAAACTGGTCGTCTTTAGTCTACAGAACAGAAGATTGAGAGGGCATTTGATAGCAGCCTTAACCTATCTGAAGGGTGGTTTCACAGAGGATGGAGCTAAACTGTTCTTAGTGGTGACAGATGACAAAACAAGGAACAATGGTTTCAAGTTGCAGCAAGAGAGGTTTAAGTTGGATATTAGGAAAAATGCTCCCACTAGGAGGGTGGTGGAGCACTGGAACAGGTTACCTAGAGAGGTGGTAGAATCTCCATTCTTGGAGGTTTTTAAGGCCCAGCTTGACAAAGCCCTGGATGGAATGATGTAATTGGGGATGCTCCTGCTTTCGAGCAGGGAGTTGGACTAGATGACCTCCTGAGGTCCCTTCCAACCCTAATTTTTTATTATTCTATGACAACAGGTCTGCAAATCATTTTTTACTGCCAGTTTAGGGCACCAGTTGTTTGAGGAACTGAGGCTACAGTACCTACCCAAAGCTCTATAATAGTTATTGCTTAGGTAAAGATCAGCTGCTCAGTTCTCTCCTGGAATTACCTTTTGCAATAAGAAAACCTTCCTGCTAAAATTAATTTTGAAAGATCTCAGCCCTGGAAGAAAGATGGCTTTCTTTTTAGTGTGTATAAATCTTTCTTGTCTTCTGGAGGAAAGCTTAGTAGTTTGGTTTGCTTTCTTGCTGGTGTTTTGAAGTCAGACACAGAGATGTTGCCTCTTATGCTTGGTATAACAGGGTATGGAGTAACCCTCTTCCTGTGAAAGGAGGTAGACTACCTGCCTCTAGAGATAAAGCGGGGGAAGTCTGGGTCAA
>NW_005841903.1:3659190-3667107 GCF_000455745.1 Alligator sinensis
GTGGGGGGGGGGGGGGGGAGTCTGGGTCAAAGGCAGGGCAAGGACAATAGCTCACTAGGTCCAACTGGGAGATTATCATACCAGGAGGGGATTAATAGAATGACATCTGAAGTGGCGTCCAGCAGCAATAAAATGAAGTCATCAGGAGCCATTCATTGCCTCCAGGGGTGCTTCAGGAGACAGAACAGATGGGAGAGGAACAAAACTTTGGAGGAGCAGGACACAAAACTTGCCATACACGGGCTCACCAGGTGATGACATAACCATGGCAAGACCCTTACCTAAAAGGTGAGAAACATGAGATACTTACCGTTGAAGATCACAGCCATTGAGATAACCCCGCGAAGGGGGATGTTGGCACAACCTGCAGAGAAGAGAGAGAAGATATTAAGTTGAGATAAACCATGGCCAACGGGCCAAGGTGTGATGGGAAGAGAAACCGCAGTTCTGTCTGTATTCTAGCCAGTTGCTAATGTTTTACGGGGAGCACAATAAAACTAATTCACTTTTCCTTTATACATAGGGTGATTAACTGGCTTACCTCTTGTTGGGGAAATAACTTTCTCATTTTCCATCATACAAAGGTGTGGCAGGAGAGTCCCCAAGGAGAGAATTCTCCTTGATCACTTCTAACCCCACCACACTTGTTACTAATTTGAATTAAATTTACTAATTTATATCCAACCTGGAGCGGCAGTTGTAAAGTAGTTGCTGACTGAAGACTTTACCATGCCCTATGCAAGATTAGTGTCAAGTAAAGGATTAGAAAGCCATGTGGAACTCTCATTATTTAGGATGACCTTTCTGTATGACACAGATCATGGAAACTCACTCCACTAACTTGGATATCAGGTCCAGTTACTCTAGTCTTTGTGTACCTTTCAGAAAGACAAATGATATTGTTGTCTTTCCCCAGGTGATTCTTTGCACTGAATGGCAGCCTCAACCTGAAGGTCCTGGAGGCTTAGCAGGTGAGATGATCCTTTGAAAACTGCTTGGACCCTTTCCACTAAACCATTCTGACTGGATACTGTGGATGAAAGCTTCTGCTATGGCTTTTTCCTAGGCTGTGGATAAATGGGAGATTGGAACATTGGCTCGTTAAACTAATACAAAATTTCATTTTTTTTAAAGTTGAAGCATGAAGAATATGAGAAATCTGATCCCTTTTGAAAATTATATACTTACTGTTGTTTGACATGCCTGATATTCCTGTAATAGGAAAAAAGGCAGGTGGGTAGAATTTATTGATTTAAAAAAAAAAAAAAGTTTTTTCCTGCTTCTATTTCCATTTTTAATGGTCTGTTCTTATGTTGATGGTCTGTTGCATCATACTCATGCACTAGTCTTGGAGGCAACTCACATTCATGCTGTTTTCCAAGCACTGCACAAAGTTGCCAACTGGCATTTTATCATGAGGCTCACAATGTTTTGTCTATCTGAAATGCTGTGCCTCTGAAGTTGCATGAAAAAAATTATGCTGTGACTATGAAAATCATACCTTTTGTTAACTAAAATGTTTTAGCCTTTGTGGTGCCAAGCAAAGTGTGAACCCCAAGAGTTCAAAGAATAGAAGGCAAATAAAAGAAACCAAACTGAATTAATTGTTAAAATATTAATGAGGCAAGAATTCTTGTGGGTGATAGCTTTTATTGGACCAACTGCATGGTTGGGATAGACATAGATAAGCTTTTGAGTATCACAGTACCCTTCCTTATGTCTCTGGGAGAGAAGCAGACACAGCAGAACTAAGCAGCAGATAGAACAAAGACTTGTGTAAAACTCCCTTATGTAAATAAAAACAGAATACCAGGGAAATTATCAGGCTACCTGATAACGGGGAAATAACAAAACTCTTACAGGGATGTTTGTAAGTGAACGTTAAAAAATCCAGATGTTCTTCTTGGATTATCCTATCAGAAAAGTTTATCTAAAGACATTCAAACAGACGGTGTCACTTCATATGTATGGGTCACTAGTTTAGAATAGAGATGCTTTATATAATATTTTTGAAAATATGGACACATGGTTGCTACATGTGCATTGGATTCTGTTATCTTTACATATAAGTATCCTTCAATATCATTACAAGTTTAGCTGGTATATTGATTTGAACTAATGAGAGAGAAACATACTGCTAAGGGGCTTTGTTTGCACTTCGGCTACATTTTTATTTTGTAGACTGCATGTTAGGTTCTGAGCTTTGGAGAAAGCACCTATGGGAGGAAAACATCTTATATTAGAAAATTTGTTGCTGAGCTTGCACATAGGAACCCAGTTAGTGGCTTCATAACCAAAGAAGCCCAGGGTTGCCAACTGTCTATAAGTTTATGGACATCATGTAAACAAACAAAAAACAGGCCAAAATAACCTGTCTGTAAAATCCATTTTAAAAAAAAAAATCAAGCCTTCTGGAAAAACACTAAGCAACCAGAGCTTGATTGAAGCTTTGTGGTCAGAAAGAAGATGGAGGCAAACTGATATAGACACAGCCTAACACTATTTCCTGCTGTCTGAACAGCTGCACTGAACCCTACAGGGAGCCTTTGCTCAGGTCTTTGTAGACTCCTCCCTCCCCCCAGCCATGTACCACTTCTGTTAAGTCCCATCAGCTGCCTGTAATACTTCTGATTTACAGGTAGGCTTCTTTGGAGTCCGTGCTGGGACAGAGAAAGGGTCAGTGTGGGTAAAGCTAGAGAATGGAGCAGGCAGGGAAAACATGATGCAAATTGCAGTTGGGAATATCAGGGTTTGGGGGTGAGTAGAGGACCCCTTAGGTGTGGGCAGCAAGGTGTAAAACCATCGCTGCAGTCAAGCAAGGTTGTCAACCCAAGGAATCTTTTTTTAATACTACAAAATTTTTACTAGCATCTGAACTTTTTTACTATGGCTGGTGTTGGACCTCTAAATTTGAACCCAGTTCTTCTATCTGGGGACCGGCAGCAAGACAGGGCCTAGCAGAAGAGTTACATTTACATTATGTATAACATATATCAGTAAAAACATGTGTCAGTAAAAAAGTTTGTTTGTCAGTGTGATCTCTGGGGCCTTATGTGTTGCACAGCCTGCCGGGTATGTAGCCCCTCCCCTCAACTCGCCTGCCACAACTTTGATGTTAATCTATCAAGAGAAGGGGTTCAGTGGAGATCTTCCTGGGAGGGCCTCCCGACAACGGCAGTACTCACCATTGCTTGGCGTGATGTTCCACGGGGCTCCGCCTCCCCTACACCCCGTCCACTCACCAACTGGATAGGTGATCGTACCATGGTGTTTTCGGCCCCGCGGAGCTAACCCGCAGCCTGCTTCAGGTGGGGGGGGCCACGTCTGAGCGGGCTCAGCTGGCTCATGTCCCTCCAGCCTTGATGCCCCAACCTTCTTTCTCTATCTCTGATTTTTTCCTCTTTTTTTTTCTTCTGTTTTCTTCAGAAGAAATATGCTCCTGGGGAGGAGAGGGATGTGGAGCCACCTCCTTTCCCCCAGCCTCCTACAGGGGGCTCAGACGCCTCCCCTGCTCTACCTCTTTCAGGGAGCTTGAACGCTTCCCCTGCTCTGCCTCCAGAAGGGGGCTTGAAGATTTCCCCTGCCCCGCTCGCCGGGGAAATCTTCCCTGCGGTGGCCGGTACGGCTGCTGCAATTGGTCCAGCTGTTCCCCACGTGGGGAACAGCTGATTAAATAGCCGGCGCAATGCCGACTCGCGCAGCTGCGGCCACGGTCCCGGCTCCTGTGCTGATGGGCCGGCAGGAGGTAAGTTCTCCCCGCGGGTGGTCTGTTTCTGGGGTTTGGGACCCGTGGAGCTTGCCCTCACCCCTTTGAAAGCCTGTGGGGGCATCTCGCTGCCACAGTCAGTAAAAAGCTTACAGATTGCCAGTAAAAAACTTTCTTGAATTGGCAACCCTGAATTGGCTTCTGGGCTGGGTTTGGGTTTTTTGGTTGTTTGGTTTTTGTTTCACCTTCCTTGGAGGCATTGGAACATTGCTCACGGCTAAGTTTAGGGAATTTTGACTGGAGGTGCTGAATACTTCTGTGTCTGATTTTTGTCTATGGATTTTAATAGGAGCTTCCCCCCCCCCACTTCAATTTGGCCTTTAGTCTGAAGAACCAAACTCCAGCCCTGTTTTCTGGATGGGCTTATGTATACATTCCATTTTGCATACTCTGATAAATCTCATAGAATTTACTGGGACAACTCATAAGGTCTACACCCAACTCTAGGCATAAGTAATTGCAAATTCAGAGTCTGAAGCTTCAAACCAGCAAGCTGCTGAAATACAAGAGCTCTTATGAGTGCTCATGACTTCCCTGGCAGAACAGCTTGCAGAATAAGAGCTTAAAATTGCTCAGTAGTCTCCATCTTTCATGTGAAAAAGATGATTTTCAAATACACAAATAGAAATTGGGATCTTAACCCTCGTTGATTTCCCTGCTGCCCCATTCAAACTGAGTTTGACTTTGAAAGCCTTCCCCAAAATCCTTAAGATGTTTTAACAGTTATTGTCCTTTTTTCTTTATTTTACATGGAAGGACAATGAGCATCCAGCTATAAACACTTATACATGCTTGTACTCCCCGAGTTGGGCTAATAAGGTAGCTCTACCTTCATGTGGAAGACATCTGGTAATCATTTGCTTCAGGGCTTTTGCTGGTGTAACAGGGCTCCTTCAAGCCACGTTACAGGGAAGAAGGTGAAACTAGACAGGCTGGAGGCTGTGCCCCTGAAAGCAATATAAGGAAGGGCCCCAGCAGCAAAGAGGGCGGAAGAGATCTGATTTGGGAGAAAATGGGCTCCATCGGGTGTAGGAGGGGAAGAGACTGAGAGTGACAGGGATAAGCTACGGGAGACTTAGCAGGCCGTGGGGAAGGTCACCTTGGAGCTGGGCCTGTTCAGAAAGACTAGAAACTTCAAAGGGACAGGTCTGGGGAAGAAAAACCAAGGACTTGCCAATGGGAGAAAAACTCAGTGAAGATTTTCCAATGACAATACACACTACATAAAATCAAGATGTGGCAGATAATTTTATCAGGGGCACCTGCGGAGATGGGCTGGTTTGATTTTTTTTGTACCAGACATTCCACATGCAGAAATGTTGTTTGTTTAGTTTGCATAAAAAAGCATAGAAAATCAAGCACAGAAAAAAATGCGAGCATTAAGGTTGCAAAGTCATGCACTCAGAAGTTAGGAAATGCTGAAGTGAGATTGCCCATGTGATCTTATTTCAGTCTCCTTGTGTGTATGCATTATATTACACTCCTTAACTACATGAGCATATGCCATATATCCTGCTGTAGGCACAATGGGGGCACTACCATAATAACCCTCTGGGTGTAGTTAGTTTTGTCTGGGCATGACAGAGCATATGGTGTAGTTTACCTCTTATTGCTAGTTATACTGTGTTCTGTTTCAGCCTTCATCATTTTCCTGTGTAAAAAATAGCAATTAATGTTCGCCACCAATTCTAGATCCAAATCATTATTTTTCAGAACATACTAACTCACTTCTGGCACAACATTGATCAAGAAAGCTGGAGAATTATATGGTTTTTTATTTGTTTTAGTAAAATCTAGAAGAATTGTTGTACAAAAAAGAAGTGTAAGTAACTAGAATAAACAACTATTTAGGAAGATTTTTGTTGCTCTTAAATTAGTTAAATGGTTTTGGAAATCTTCAGTTTAATTGCTTTTTAAAAGCAGATAAGACAGAAGAAACTTCACTTTTTTCTTTGTTTTTTTCACCTTTTAAAAATGAACTGAATGTTTCATTTTAAAAAAGTAGCAATTTTTCATGCAGCACTTTTCTTCAAAAAAAAGAAAAGAAAAAAGCATTTCATAAGGACTTTACCACAAGGATTTGTTGTAAGTATGTTTCTACCAAATTTCATGTATTCAGATTTCTAAAATAATAAAAATGGAGTGTCTATCTAGGAATCTGGGCAGCTCATACACAATATGAATGATACACATATATATATTTTTAAATAATACATGCCTCCTTACAGGCAACAGATCTGAACCCTATACAAAACAGAGAACAAACATGTTCCTCTCTACACCTCTTCTGAGCCCTGGCAAATAGTATCGAATTTAAGATATTTGAGAAAGGGCTGTTTCTGTCTTGGGTCAATTGCTAGCAGATAAGGGATGGTATACATTGGCATTTAAAACTCTGATGTTAATGCTGTGAACACTGAACTGGGTAAAACAATTATACCTCAGTGGGTGCATCCACACGTGTGCTTTACTGTTGAGTAGACTAATCAGCTACACAAAAAAGAATCACTGTCTACACATGCACTGTTATTAGGGCAGAGTATGCAAATTAACTCTGCTGTAAGATAAGTACTGTTGGGAGATAATTTACTGCATTGAAATGGCCGTGTAGATGGTGACTGCAGATGTAAATTGGACCCAGTCAGCCCAACCAGCTGCTGTCCTGGGCGCACACATAGAAGCTATGCCCCAGAGCAGTTTACTCTGGCTCAAACTGCTCCAGTTTATTGCTCAGTAGGCACATCTACACATGAAATGAATGTGAAGCAATAAACCCTGATGCATGTCACACTGGAGTTTATTGCACCCAGGCACTGCATTTACATGTGCACCTGGGAGTGTAGCATGTTGAACCTGGTTGGAACAGCCCCGGCTGCCAGCAAGTCCAGGGGTCAGCCTGCCAGCCTGAGGCTGCTCCAACCTGTCTCAATGCGTTGTGGAGAGGCTGGCTGGGTGCTCCAGTGTGGGGCTACCCAGCAGGCAGCCCCCACACTGAAGCATCCTTATGCCCCAGCCTTGTCAGTGCCTACATGTGTGTTGCTGCAGAGTGAAAAACTCCATGGCAGGATAGTACTTGTATTTACAAATACTATCCTACTGCAGAGTTAATTAGTTAACTCCTCCCTAATAGCCCTGCATGTGTAGACATAAGATGTTTACTTTGGAGTTAACTAGTTCTGTAGTAAATGTCTTGAGTAGACATGATCTCTGGGTGCATCTACACAAGACAAATTGACTAATTAGCTGCGCAGTAAATGTCTCAGAGTCTACACGTGATCTCACTGGATCATCCGCTTTGGCCAGTATCAGATCTAGGAGCACCTTACCTCTTCTTGGCACGTAGACTTCTTGAGACAAGTAGAGTTCATCATTGTAGATGAGAAAGCTATGTGACTTATCAGATTTGGCAGACTGCTCCTCCCATGAGATGTCAGGGTAGCTGAAATCACCTCCAACCACTTGGAATTTGAACAGCCCTGATATAAGCTATTGAGAAAATAATGTCAAAGGTTTGAGTGATGTCCACAGAAATTGTCGTTTTCTAAGCTGAATATGGGCCAACTATCAGCTCATAATAACCTTACAATAACCTAATAATAATAGCCACATATGCACAGCGGGATGCATAATTTTGGGGATCTGTGATGAAATTTGTTAGATCCTAGTCGCACATCTGCTGGGGCATACAATTTGCTGCACCCCCCCACCCCACTGAGGGAGTGCTGGGGAAGCATCTTGATTATCCAGTTTCCCACACCCAGTGAGGATGCAGTGAGCTGCCCTCATACTGGTAAAATTGTGTTGCATAGACAGCTGTGGATTGAGGAGCTACCTGACCCATTGCATGCCAGCCTCATTGGCTGCTGCTCTGGGATGTGGCCAGGGCCGTGCTGGGCTCTTTCCAGCGGGGGCCTGGGTTGGGCAGTGGTGCTGGGAGGATGCAGTGGGGGGATGGGGGCTGTAGGCACCCGAAAATTTACCAACCCTCCCTCCCAGAGTTGCTGCCGCCTGGCCCAAGTGCAGTGTGGCCCAGCCCCAGTGCAGTGTGGCCCAGCCCCTTGCTGGGAAGAGCCTGGTGCTGCCTTCTGCTTTCCCCACCTCTTCCCCCCCCCCCCCAAGGGCTTGGGGGCCCGTGCCCCGGGACCCCGGTT
>NW_005841903.1:3667138-3672685 GCF_000455745.1 Alligator sinensis
GGCTTGGGGGCCATGAGCCCGGGATCCCAGTTGGGGGGAGGGTGGGCTGGGGCTGGGGCTGGAAGGCAACACCAAACTCTTCCTGACGGGGGGGCTGGGCCACACTGCACTTTGGC
Source organism: Alligator sinensis (assembly GCF_000455745.1). Classification (NCBI taxonomy): domain Eukaryota; kingdom Metazoa; phylum Chordata; order Crocodylia; family Alligatoridae; genus Alligator; species Alligator sinensis. The sequence continues at coordinate 3,667,255 of NW_005841903.1, forward strand.
TAGGCAGCAGCAGTAGTGGCACTGGGAGGGTTGGGGGTGCTACAGTGAATTTTTGGAAGCCTGCAGCCCCCCTCCCCTATAGTCCCATCCCAGCACCATGGCCCGGCTTAGCCCCCAACTGGGAAAAGTCCAGCACAGCCCTGGGCCCATCCTGCAGTGGCAGGCAGCCTGGCCAGTATGCAGGTCCAGGGGGGCACATGCCCCCCATGCCCTCCCAGGGAGGCACTCATTGCTCCATTCTGAGCCCTGGCTATGCAAGGTCTGCCCCTGTTCCAGCCCCGTTCCCTCCCTCACAGCTGCTGCAACCGCTCACACTGTCCTGCGTTTGGGGAGGAAAATGCGCCCCCCCCCCAGTCTGTGCATAGCAGAGGTGGCTGCTGTTGCAGGCTGGGCTTTGTGCCCCAAGCACCGCTGCTGCTGGCCTGGGAGTGGCTCGATGCCACATGTGTCCAGCCGCTAGGCTGAGCCTCGTCCCTTGCCCGCCTGGTGACTGGATGCATATGGCATCAGGCCACTCCCAAGCCAGCTGCAGCAGGGCTTGGGGTGCAAAGTCCATTCTGCAATGGCAGCTGCCTCCACTGCACACAATGGGAGGGCATGTGCCCCCTGGGGCCTCCATCAGAGTGTGCACAGTCGTGGAAGCCCCTCACCCTCTGCGCCCCTTGACGAGCTGCGTAGGCTCAATCCTCTCAACACCTGCCTGGCTCCGAGCCCCACTCACCTTACACCTGCTCCTGTCTCTGCTGCACTCTGTCCCTCACTGCAGGGGCCTCGATCTGGGCCCCACCCCTTCCCTCCCTCAAGGACTGACCTGCTGGGCTGGGGGGGGAGGGGGTGACGCATGCATGCATGCATGCGCATGCTCACCTCCCAGCCTCAGATCAACTCAAAGAGACTCCGTGATTGACTGGTTGGTGACCACTGCTTTAGAGAGTAACCTCATTCACATTTACTTGAAAATGATCTTGTAAGCACATTCCTCTTTTAGATGTCAGTCTACTCTCCCTGTTACTATTGAAACCAACTGATCTGCCTGTTGCCATAGGAGGGGTAACATCTTTTAGGCAGGGTGTAAATGTTGACCTCCTATAGCGACCCTTGTAATTTAACCCTGGTTGATATCTGCCTTTTGTATATGTGGTTCAAGAAGTTTTAACTAGTATAAATAACAGAATTTGGCTGTCAGATTTAAAGGGAAACAATGACACACAATTCCTCATATCCATCTGTTGGATCTAATGAAGAGAAAAAGAAGCTGGTAGTGGTAAAAACATGTTAAACATGAATGCGTAGTCATAGGCTACATCTTGACCTGTTGAACATGTGTTAATGGACACACTAAAATGTCAAGTCTCCAAAGTCACAGTCCCAATCTATCCTTTAAAGCTCATCTATCCTTTAAAGCTCATCCTTTAAAGTTCATCAAAAGGTAATGGATCTTACAGTATGGGTGCCTCTTATAGATCCTGACCTGATGATAATCATATATCTAAGGCATAAAAAAGCAAATATGTTAGGTTGGCATTTTTTGCAGTGCTGAAGTTAAGGTTGTTTTTGTTTTTATACTGACATATGCATGCATACATATTCATATATTAGGGTGAAATTACATATTGCACTTAGACCATACTAAATGTGCAAAATGTTAAGTAGTGTTACAATTAAAATATGCTATGAGCAGCTGCACAATAAGGGTTAATACCATTTCTGCCTGCAGCCTCTAGCTCTGCTAGAGGGCTAGTGAGAAGAAGCATGATCTCTATCCCTGCTCTGGGTGAAGAGGTAAGCGGGGTGCATCATGGGTTGCTGGAGGACTGCAAACTGCTCATTTTATCACTGTGGAGCAGACCAAAGTTACTCGAACGCAGGCTTGTCCAACATATGGCCCGTGGGCCACCATGCGGCCCGCCAAGCCATTTTCTATGGCCCGCGGTGCTGCGACAGGAAATGAAAGTAAACGCTGTTTACTTTTGTTCCCACCCCTTGTCCCTCCGCCAGCCCCTCAGCAGCTTCCTGATGGCTGCTGAAGGGCTAGGGAAGGGACAAGGTTCCCACATGCACCATGTCAGCTTGATGTTGCTGACACGGTGTGGCTCCTCCCCTCCCCCCTCATTTCACGGTGTCCCTTCCTCACCCCACCCCTCCCTTCCTCATTTGCATGCCAGCCCCACCCTGCACCGGTCCCTGCCGGCTGCGTGGACTGGAGCACGCAGTGCGGCGGGCGGGGGGGTTCAGGGGGCGTGGACGCCGGCTCGAGGGGATGCTGCGGCCAGGCCTGCGGGAGATGCTGCTGCTGCTGCTGTGGCTGTCGGGGCAGGAAGCTGGCGCCACTCTTGCATCCCCCCACGCCCGCAGACATCATGCTGGGGGTGTTGAGTCGCGCACCCCGGGGAGGGAGGGACCCTTGCTGCTTGGGCTGCCCCAGGGAGAGAGGGAGCAGGGGGGTGTCCCTGCACATCCTGCATCCCCCTGTAGAGTCCCCACATGTCCCCCTGGCTGTTGAGCCCAGGTGTGCAGGTGCAGAAGCATCCTTGAGGCTGCCCAGGTGGCAGGGAGGACATGGCGGGGTCAGCCTTCCCCTTTGCCTGCCCCCCCAGGCTGCGGCTGGACTGGACAGGCTGCGCGAGCGCCCGCTCCTGCCGGCCCACTGGGTGATAAAAAGTTCATGATCCGGCCCCACGTTCAAAAAGGTTGGACACCCCTGCTCTAACGTGAGCTAGGTAGCATGACCCAGAATTTGATTTCTGTATTGTATGCTTATATGGTTATTTATTTTCCATAGTTTTTATTGTTGCTTTCTTTCAAATAATGTATGCAGTTAATGGCATTAGAAACAGTGTTTTAATGTCAAGTGTTCGCCAGCAACGTTTTTTTTCTTAGAACTGAATCAAGATGCTGCAGTGTAAACAAGGAAGTGAACAAACCCATCTTTGTGCATTGCCATTCCATTAATACAAAAAGTTTACTAAGCATGAAAACTAAATCAGTAGAAGGAAGAACTTTTTCGTCTCAAAGCTCTAAGTACGGGCTCAAAACAATGGAGCCAACATGAATGGAAACTACCGGTATTTAAAAAACATTGTGGGTGTCCCTTTAAATCTTGCAAGATTATGCTGTGACTTTTGGTGACTCTTTTTGTCTAGATATAAATCTTTCATTTCTTTTCTGGGCTAAAAAACTCACTTCAGAACTTGGATTTTCCAAAATGCAGTGCTTTTCCTAGAACAGCTAAAAAGCAACTGCTTCCAGCTGTACTTCCATGAGTCTGTCTGTTGTCAGAAGCTGAACAGAATCGGGCTACTTAAGTACGTGGATGGGAGACAGCCAAATAACGGCCTTGCTACAAAAATGGTGGGAGTAACAAACAGCAGGATTTTCCCTGTGCCATTACTACAGTGTTTTTACACAGTGTCAGAGGCCCTTACCTGTAGCAGGTGTGGTATTTTAGATAAAATGTAAATCCTGTAATTATTTGTGGTAATTAAAGATGACATGTCCATGAGGTGCTTGCAAAGTAAATCGCTGCTCAATGTAATAATTAATATCAGCATCTTACCCTAATTTATGAACAATATTCTCTCAATAGTTATTTCTTACTTTCTTTGTTTAACTATTGTGCCCTGTTGCTGATTAACCACTGCTGATTCCCCTGAGGAAGCTGAATTTTATTGATGAGTGAAAGGATCCTTAAATTACCAGTAACAATGCCAAGATGAGTGGCAACTGCAGCTGCTACTCACTTAACATCATAGTTATGTCCTTGAAAAATGTGACTTTAAGTGAAACCATGTCATGTGAATCCAGTTATGTCACAATAGTTACCTACTAGCAGGTAGCGGACAAACAAGGTTATAACTGAACACTGTGCAACTTTGAAGATGGTCTCTAATAGATGAGCAATGTAATAACAAAACAAGGTTAACGGGGATGATGTTAAGTGAGGCGAACCTGTACGTAAAGTTATTCATTGGAGTTGGCCAAAAGTTATCTGCCAGTGTAGCAAACGGTTAATTGTTGAAATATTCCCAAAGAAACAGAACTGTTTCAATTAAGAAATTACAATAGTGAAAAAAAATTGACAAACACTTTGATCACCCTGGAATAGAATGTCTTCAAACAACTTCCGTTTTGAAATGTATTTGTACAGTATGAATTTACAATAAATCCAAAACAACACGGGCTAATATGTTGATTATTTTGATCAAAACAAAACAACTTGGTTGGACCAGTTTTCTTCTGGAAATTGTTTGGAAGGGAGACTTCACAATTCCTTATACCCTCCCAATTTAGAAACAAAATAAACTTTGAAATCCCAAACTATCCTGCAAAACGAACATTTGTTTCCCTCACCTCTGCTTTTAATGCTGTCACAAGGCAGGCCAGGGATTTAGACAGTCTTTCCAGTAGATGGCACTGGTATATCCAGTTTAATATTTATTGTGTAAGCACGTGAATCAGATTTGCTCTGTCATTCATTTGCTTCCTCAGTGTATTCAGTGAGTACAGGATGTAGAAGTACAATGTCTGTCTTTACATTTTTATATTGAAGACGTTTCTCATCTTTGTATCATGTAGACATTCTATTTCAGTTGCACCCGCTTTTTGCTTTGGTATACTCACTCACTCCAGTAGTTTTCAGGGATGGGGCTAACTTCTCTTCCTGCCTCCCCCCCCCCCCCCCCCCCCGAAAAAAAAGTAAATGATTTATTTTCAGCAAACAAAACAAGGGTGATACTGTATAAGGGATGCATACATCTCACATCACCTTCTACTATGCAGAAATCACAACTGTGCAGAAAGCACAACTGGTAGAGGCCAGGGATCTTATAGATAGGGTTAGATCCAATTCAAAGCTCTACCTCTAGCATCCACTTCTGCCCGTCAGAGCCAGGTTCACAGCTCCGAGGTGTTCCTCTATCTTTAGTAAAAGACAACAGGTTTATAGGAGCTGAACCGAGTAACAGGATGCTGGCCTGGATGGGGCATGGGTAGGAGCCAGTATAGCACTTGTGTTTCATAAGCTCTGAACTCGTAACGAAGTCTCCTTTACTTCTGGAAGCAGTGGGCGGAGAAGTGGCCACAGTTCTGTAAGATCCCAGAGTTCAGAGCATGGGTTTGCCCTTGGCCACCGAAGGAGAGGAAGTAACACAGACTAGAAGCCCCCTTCCCACATCCCCGCGGGGGCTGAGCTCTCTGCCTAGGGCCGCCATCCCTACGTGAGCAACCCCCACCCGCTCCTCCTTGCTCCCCTACTTCAGCGCCAGGAGCCAGCCCTGCGCGGGTGCGTGGTGCCGACGGACTCCTGGAGGTCGGGGGGCCCCGGGCGGTTCCGACCTGCGGGGCATGGGGGCTCAGGCTTCAATGCCCCTTTCCTCGCCCGTCGCGACCGGGGCACGACTGCACAGCTCGGGGAGGCTGGGGCCACCCAGCT
>NW_005841903.1:3673724-3695696 GCF_000455745.1 Alligator sinensis
TGGCGGGGGAAGCAGCCGGGCTGCCCTGCCCTGCCCGCTGCCGGGCAGAGAAGGCCTTGGCGTGCTGGGAGGGTGTCAGGGAGGCTGCAGCCCTGGCCCGCCAGCGTGTGTGGGGCAGACCACTCCGGCTCTGGAAGCAGCTGTGCAGGTGCCTTCTTGCCGGCTTATTTTCTTCACCCCATTTCTTTTCAGTTTGTTTCCATTCACATATCCCCCTCCTCCTTGCTGTCAGCACCTGGGCTTTGCCTTCGTTTAGTTGCACGCTGCCTGCCTGGTCAGGGAGGCTGCAGCCCTGGCCCGCCAGCGTGTGTGGGGCAGACCACTCCGGCTCTGGAAGCAGCTGTGCAGGTGCCTTCTTGCCGGCTTATTTTCTTCACCCCATTTCTTTTCAGTTTGTTTCCATTCACATATCCCCCTCCTCCTTGCTGTCAGCACCTGGGCTTTGCCTTCGTTTAGTTGCACGCTGCCTGCCTGCGTGCAGTCACTACTGCTGTGCCAGGGTCCCGAAACCCAGCCTCAAGGGAAGACTACCTGTTTCCACAGTCTTGTTCTGCCTGCTCTGTCTTGGCCCGAAACTCCACTGAAGCTGCTGCTGCTAAACCAGTTAAAGTTTTTTGACTGCTGATGGCAGCTAGGAAATGGTTGTTCCTGTTGCAGGTTGCTTGTACTGGTTTAGCCTGGCTTGGCAAAACTGGAGATGCCTGCACCCAGTGTTTGAGGACAGTGGTAAATGTGGGACCTAGTTGCTCCATTTGGAGCAGTCCTATCATAACTCCTAGTTGTGAGGAAAGGAGAGGAGCAACTAGTGTTAACCTTCAGAGGGAGAGAAGAATCTCACACAGATTTCCTAGGGAGGGTCCTTTTTCTTTGAAACCCAGCTACCATATTTTATAATGAATATCAAGTTTGGCAAGAAGGGGAAAAAATACGGCAGATGTGGATGTAGACCAGGCAGGAAACTATGCATGGGAGGCTTCCTGGTTTATGTAACCCAGATCATTTTTTTAGGACAATAATGAGGCAAACTAAATTACATTTTTTAATCCTGCCTGTTCCACCTGGAAAATGTTTATCATATACACTGTCCTAATTGACATTCTCTTTATTTTTAATGATGATGTTAGCTGTGTGTGTTGGTAATAATAATAATAATGGATACATGTAAAGTTTTTTGTATTGTATTGTATGGACTCTTCTAAGGCCCCTACAGCATTGTGGGGGGGAGCATAAACTTGAGCAACAGATCTCAACACTTCTATTATTACGTAGTCTGACGTCAGTGGGAGTTGAGGGTACTTGGTTCTTTGCATAGGGGGGCTCATAATTTTCTGTGCAATGAGAATAATGGTCAGCATATTCTTGGCTGAAAACTCCCTTATATACTGATAATGTTGGACTATTAGAATTCCCCAAACCTTAAAAAAAAAAATAAAAAAAAAAAAAAGAGAAAGAAAAGTATCGGGTGTGACTGCAGGAAAAAATGGGATTAGATGAATCTATTCTTTGACAGTGCAGTGTTCCTTAATTGAAAGTAAGGTAAAATGTCACAATTCTAAAATTGGTAGAGGTATTTGTAATTATTGCATAAAAAGTCACACTCCTTTCTGCAGTGCACTCATCCTTCGTATAGGGGGGAATGTTTCCCTGACATGAATTATGTTCAGAAGGAGATTTGTGATGCTTTTTAGACACCTTTTTCTTTCTTTTAGTTGTGTTTGAGAGCGAGTTTTCCTACTATTGAAATATACTCTGACATTTTCTCAAAGGAATACAGAGAAGATCATTACTAATGACCCTAATTGGTCATTGTTTGTGTGGCTTTGCATCTAGAAGGACAGTTGTACACAATTTACCTCTACCCCCCACTCCCGACCCGTGTACCCTGGTTAAGACTAGTGAGACTATTCATGTGTATAAAGCTAGCCATTTATCAACAATTTGCAGGATATCTACCTGTTCTGAAAACGTTCTGGAGAAGGAATTAATATTTAGCCACAGCTGGTCTTAAATGATAACTTATATTTTAAAATGATCTGTTATTTAATATGGGCTCAGTCTTGTCTCTTTCAGTCTACTTCCTGCAGTTAACTTTTATTTAGTTAATATTTCCATTCATGGTGGACAATGAAAATAAGATTACATCAGCTAAACTTTCTAGTTTTTATGTACAGGAGTAAATACCAAGGAGGAATGGTTTAGCCTTTTTGTTTAAAGGATATATCATCAAATTGTTAGAAATAACTATTGTAAACAGATCTACTATTATATTTTGTAAAATAGTGGTTTTTTTTTTAAAAGCTAAAGACTAGTTAGGCCTACATATTTTAAATATCTTTTTAAGACATATCTTTCAATTAATTTTTACGGTTATTACTTAGATTATGATTGATAATCATTCCCATCCTACATTCTTTTTAAGTTATAAGCTGTTTGTCAGAGAGAGCTATGTGAAGTTATGAATCTTGAATGCTTGCTAGACATTGTTTGTATGCAGCAAGCTGCATATACTTATAACCCAATAGTTTTTTCTTGCCTGTTTTTCCTCTGAGTAATTTAAGCTATAGATGCATGTCTCTTCTATCTACTTGGGATATCTTCATGAAAGAATTAATCTCTTGGTATATCAGTGTATGATTAATTTGCATTTCTTCAACTTTTTTTAGTTAAGGAGTAATTTTAAGAAGTCTCAGATTTTTTTCTTTTCATTTGAAATTTAGATTCCCTGTTGGTTGTAATGATGCGGTGTAAATTGATGAAAATGAGACTGTTATTGCTGTTTGGGTGATGTATAGGTGATGGCATCACCTATACATGTCCCCCCACAACACAAAAGGCAGTTGACAGCTGTTTTTATTGCTAAAGTGGAAGATTTGGGTTCTAGAAGTTGTTAAAGGATTTTTAAAGTAGTTAATGATATTTGCATTTCAAGGGGCTTGCTTTTCTTTTAGCATTTTTCTTATGCAACTGTTAAGTCTTAAAGTTTACTGCAAATGTCAAATATGTAGTGAATTCAAATCTGCTATTGTTATACTTTAAAACCCCCCATGCTGATTTCCCCCCAGCCTTCCCACCCCTGCTTATTTGGTTTCTAATTTTAGAGCATTGTGCACGGCAGCATTAGTAAACAGGCTGCAAAAACTGACTTTGTATGATTTTTGCTTAGTCAGAAAGTAATTTCCTGTCAGGATTATTTACTTTATGCTTGGTCATTGTAGAGAGATCATTTAGTTCTTACTGGATTTTCCTTTACAGATTCATTTAAGTCATTAAATCAAGGAAGCCTAGTATTAGCATATACTTTAAACAACTTTTAATTACGTGTAAACAACATTTATTAAGTTTGGTGTACTCCTCAAAGGCTAAATGGGCCAGAGAGGCCAGTGCTGTGATTGGAGCATACGTATCTTTGCTAAACAAGTTCTATTTCAGAGAAACACTTGGGCACCACACATGAGTGCAGAAGCTGCTCCAACACACTGGAATTGTAGCAAATCGGAGCAGACTCAGTTTAATCGGGTATGCTAGAGCATGGCAGTTACTGTGATCCAGCAGCCTCCTGTGTCTCCTGTATCAGGGTCCCTGCACTTAAAAATGGTGGCAGGGGTGCTTAAACTAAAGCTCATTGAACAGGCTTTAGTTCAAGTGCCCCCACCACTGTTTTTAAGTGTGAGGATGCTTATACATGAGATGCGGTGGCGCTTCAATTAAATTGCCACCCCTCCCTCCCTCCCAACCCTGGAACATGTGTAAAAGTGCCCACGATGTCTTTAAAAATCAGGCTGAATGTGACTTGTAGCATATTTAAGCTACACTGCACATCTTGTGAGTCCACTTCTTTTTACTTCCCCCTGTATATTCCTATGGTAAGTTATACTAGTAATTATATCTGACTTAACAAGTTACTTCAGTCATGTGTGTTCTCTCCTACTTTATACAGTTTTCTCTCTTTTAATGAGGAGTTAAATGGCTTTTAAGGACCACTTGCACATTTGTCTTGCTGAATCAAAGCCTGAATATACAGGTTTGGAGCTGATGTTACACCAGTGTTAATGTTGTAAAATTTAAAAAAATATCCTGGGCATTAGACAGCTATGTGAATTTTATTAGCAAACAATACAAGAAAGTTTGTCTAGGTAAAACTAATTAAAAAGGGATAACTTCTGAAGCACTGTGACTTCAAGTGTTTGTAAGCATCATCTTTTTTTTTACACTTTATTTCCCTGGTTTTACTGGGGAAAAACAGTTTGGAGCTATTTAATAGGTATCTGAGATTATTTCTGGTTATGGGGTAATAGGCTTATAGAGCTGCAAAGAAGGGGTGCACCAGTAGAGATTTTGGGGGCTGATATCAGTAGCCAATTTTTAAGGAGGCATATACCAATCTGATTTTCAGATACAACTGCATCCACCTGGTAAGTCTGTGGTGGAAGGGGAGGGGGGAGGGAAGGGGTATATGGCCCCCTCCCAGCACTGCCCTTGCCTGTCCTGAGCCCAGCTGTGCTGAGAAGAGCCTAGTGCAGCTCTGTTTCCAGGCTGGAGCTGCAGGCTGCCTGCCCTGCCCTGCACAGATCTGGGGGGCATGTCGTGTGTCCCCCCTCCCTCCCCCTGCCCGGTGCCCCTTGGATGAGCTGCACCTCTGTCCCCTGCCCCGCCCTGGCTGGGCAGCATCTGCCCCAGCCTCTGTCCTACTCTTTCCTTCACCACGGGGGCTGTTGATCTGCCCCACCCTCCATGCCCCTTCCCTCCCCTTCCACTACAACAGACTTACCAGTTGCATGCAACTTTCCAAGCTGCTGGTCTGTTCTCCTCGCTGCCTCCATGCTGCGCTGCAGCTGTATGCACGCACGGGCATTTATCAACCAAATTATTGGCCGCATCAGGCCGATTTCCAATACAGCCAATTTTTTTAATATTGGTGCCAATTCGATATAAAACCGATGTGTCGGTGCACCTCTATTGCAAAGGTGGTATAAATTCTTCACTTCTAAGGTAAGGAGTTTGCTGAACTTAATGTTCTGCCTCTTGCGTCCAGGCTTGTCAGGTTTACAGTTTCCTTTTGCTTTAATAGCTAGTCTGCTAAACTGTTGTAACTGATGAGCAGTGGCCATAGGTGGTGAAGTAAGTGTCTTTGAAAGTTCACATCTAATAGCATGAAGAATTATTTAATTGTTCATTTTTAATGTTTCAAGACATTAATAGAGTACAATATTATCCTTTAATAGTAGCTTCAGACATTAAAGCCATTGAGACTAGTTCTGTCAGTGAAGTTACGCATTCTTATTTGCAAGGCTAGTTTAATATTCCAACATTCAGTTAATTTTGATTTTTAAGGGTTTTTTTTTTCTCTTTAAGAAAAGAGGTCTTTTAATGAGGAAAATATTTGTAAACCGAATTTAAAAATGACGAAAGAGAATTACTCAAAGCTGGATTTTTATTTTTAACACCATTTGGGCATAGACTAAGTATTACTTTCCAACCCAGTAGGTCAGATTTAAGAATTTAAATGTGAAAAAACTGCATTAAAATGACAACAGTTTCTATTTTGACTTTAAAAAATGGCACTCTGAACTTAATCCAGTCACTTTTCAAAAAGATGAGTAATTCGTTTAAGGTACTACATTTGAGCCTTAGGTGCTGAGCTGGTTTTTGCGGTTTCCAGTCATGTCTGTATGTATTGTTTTAAAATGTTTTCTCTCCTTCTTGGCTGGATGTGTAGCGATAGGGAGCAGAGAGCTGGGAGGCACTTTTGCAACGTAGCATGAAGTCAAGGAATGGAGTAGTCCTGTTGTTGCTGACTCCTTCACAGGAAACTGGGAGAATTAGAAACCTTTGAGTCGCTCTTATTTTTCCAGAAGGGGAGTGATGAGCACTGATCTGGAGGAGCCAGAGAGTGGGTGAGAGAATTTTAACTGGTGGGTAGATGAATTAAAATGTTGGGGGAAGATTTTTGATGGGAAGACAGAATGAGAAACATTGGTGTTGGCTGGGGGAGAGCGGGGTTGAGGTGCAAGCTGAAGAAATATTGTTGGAGGATATAATGTTAGGAAAGTTAGAGAAGGAGAGAAAAGGAATAATCGAAGAAGAGAGGTAGGAGACTCTCAACATTAAAATGACCCTAGGAAACCAATAAGAAACAATGTAATGAAAAGAGAGATTTCAGAAGTGTTACTTACTAAATACAAGATCAATTTTGACACTGTGCTTCAATTAATTACAGTACCGTGCAGTCTTTATTTCCTTTAAACTGAAAAGTAAAATTAATGTAGCCTAGATGTCTTTCAGTTTTGTTACTAGGTGTTAACTTAAGCCATTTTTTTTAGAGTTCTTTAAACTGTCTTGATCAGGTGGTAGTTGCCTAGACAGTGTTCAGAAAAACTATAATAGAGTAAGACAGTGGGTCCCTTCCTATATGAAGTAGAAAGTATTGAGCCATATTTCCCAGGCCAACTTTGTAGTGACCTAGTTTTCTCGTCTTGTCATATTCTAAATTTGTGTTACATTTGCAGGTAACTAAAGAGCAGGAAGTATCTAGAAGGGTTTTTCCCAATGAAATCTTAAATAGCTTCTGTGTAATGATCTTCCAAACTCAACGAGTGCCACTCAGAGTGCCACCTTGTTTACAGATTTCCTGAGAATTGCTAAATAAAAATATGGTTAATAAGCGCAATAAGGTTGCTGAAGGCTTTGTCAAATGGTCATGTGCGATATTTAGTAGTGACCTCTCTAGAACAGACAGAAAAAGGAAAGTTGATCACTTTCTTTGACTTATACCAAAAATGCAACAGCTAGTTCCAAGTTCTGGCTGTCTCCCCCTTTTTAGTTAGTAACTGAAAGATTCTAATATTTCTGTTCTTGTTGATCACATTGTGTTTTCATGTAGACTTATCGGATGCCCTCTAGCACATTGATTGGTGAAGAACATTTTGGCCTCATGGGACTACAACCAGTCCCCCTATATCAGCTGACTCAGGGTTTTCAGGTTGTTTAGGCAGTCTGTGCTCTGCTGTTTCAACTGAAAACTCTTTGTCTCCTTCCTTTGACTACCCATTACACTCCCGCTACTTATTCTCCTTTCCTTTCACTCTTTCTTCCTTTTACTTCTATTTATTTTCCTAATCCCTTCCGGTTAACTCTTCCTCAGTGATTTCCCTATGGTTGTTTTTTTGCTCCATTATTATTTTATTTATTATTTACTAAAATCACAGATTACCCCCAAACCCCAAAATTGATTAGAGGTGTCAGTAATTGCCCATACCAATTTGATTGTACATTCTATCTTTCTTCATATACCTTTTAGGGGGCAAAGTTTTGAGTACAGGAACTATGTTTTCCCTTGTGTCTGTAGAGTGGTTAATGGGTATTGCCCATAAATGAAAAGGAATTGATTTGCCAAACTTTTCCATATATTGTCTCAGTGACAAGTGTATGTTCTTCCCTATAAATCCTTTTTCTGTATACTTTCCACAGTATAGGTAGAGATGATAAAGCAAAAATATAATGAGTTAAATTTAGATGAAGCGTTGCTGTAGGCTTTTCTGGGGGTTTTCAGTGGTGACTAATCAGCATCGTTTCAAAGTGTGATTTGTTTTCAAAATACAGCTGTCAGATTTTGTTTTTGCTTTTTTGGCAAATGCTTGTGATATAAGACTAAATCTTGCTGATGCACGAGACAGGAAATGTAGCAATTTGTGCTCATAGAGTTTATGAAGTTGAGGCTGAATAGTCATCTCTTCCCTCCTGCCTCCCTCCCCTATTTTTGCAAGGAATTGGAAGAGAAGGGGTTTGGCTCCTGAAAACTATAGTCCTTGGCAGCTGAAGTTATTTGTGCAAAGGTGTGTTGTTTCTCCTGTTTGTAAGTCTAATGGAAACTGTTCTCATCAACGGTACGGTACTCCAGGGCTCTGCTTTGGACTGCCATTTTTGTTCAGGATTAACTCCAATGTCAGCCCTAGCCAGGGGAATTATCGCGGGGTTGGTTTATTGTGGCTTTTAAAACCTAACTCTGGCCCAACTTCTGTGTGTGGATAATACTCAGTTGTTTTTGTGCATAAAATTAGGCCAAAATACAGGTCTCTTTAGGATTGTGGGCCCTAATTTTTATTAGTCATGTCTGCAGTGAAGTGTCTATTAAATCTGAGTCTGTAAAATTCTTCGCCGCACATACAAACTGTCGTCTACAAATGTTTAGTGACTACATAGAGGACGACCACACTTTGTTTTAACAAATAAAAACAAAAACAGATTTATCTCCTTTGTAGCTTCTTTATTTCCTCATTCTGTTTACCTGAGGACAGCGTTCTGCTCCTCAGATATCTTGAATCTTCCAACTGTCATCTTTGGATAGATAATAATCCACGGGTGGGCAAAATGCGACACCCCCCCCCCCCCGGACAGATGAGGTCCTCCAGGCCATTCTATCCAGCCTGCAGGGCCCCTAAAAACTTTAAAAAATTAATATTTATCTGCCCCTCGCTGCCTGTCATGCGACGCTCGATGACTTGTCAAAACTCTGTAAGTGGCCCTCGCCCAAAATAATTGCCCACCCGTGTAATAATCCCTATGAGTTAGTAGTTCTGCAGATTTTGGCTGTATTGCATGAATTGGGACTCTCTTGAAGCGCTTGTCTTTCAGTCTCATTTTTGTGATCTCTGGTCCTCTCTTTCTCTCTTGCCTGTGTTTTGTTCCTTGAAGTCTGTTAACCTTTTTCTTTTGAACAAGTTTATATTTTCAGTGAGTTTTCAGGGAAGTTTACTTCTTGGTTATCTTTCAAAGTTGAATACTGTCTTTTAACAGGTAATGTGTATGTATGTGTGTCTGCCTGGGTGGTGGTGGGGACAATAAGTTGTGCTCTTTATTTACTCCTACCTTGGAAAGTTGAAAAATACGTGGAGGTTTTCGTGTTATAAATCTAGTTGCTCACCTTAAAATAAGAACGTCCAGTCTAGTTTTCTGTCCTGAATGATCAACCCATAATTGAAGAGACATGGTACGTTGAATCGTTAACAAAGAAACTGGTTTTTCCAACTTCATGTAAGGTGTGTGCTTTGTATGGGGCTTGGCTTAAAAACGACAACCAAAATAAACACAAAGTTTTATTCTCAAATAACAGAAAACTATCTCGACTGATTGTCAATGTCAAATCTGTCAATGGTCATAATATCATTCTCTCGTTATCAGTGTCATAATATCATACCAAGTTTCCTAGAGTTTGAATTAACTGGGTAGACAAGATCTGAATTTTGAATATATTTAAAAACAATCGTAGAGGAGAAGAGGTGTTTTTAGGAAAGGAGTTACTTTTAACTTTTTGTTTTGTTATTTTGCATTTTGTTTTTAAAGTTTGTGGTTTGTTTTCTTTCAGTTTTTTTAACAGAGAAATATTTATTTTCCTTTTCTTTTTGGCCAGGTTCTCTAATACTGCCTACCTATTTTATATGAGTTTCAGTTTTGCTGCAGCAGCCCTCATGGTTTTTCTTTGTTTGTAGCTTTATCTATATGCAACCACTTAGTAGCTGGAAAAGTGTCAATTTCTGGTAGCTAAGAGGGCGTGTAGGGTAATGGACAGCTTGTCTTGGGTACATCTAGCCAATATTGGCATTGTGAAATCCAGAAGCTGAGGGTCTGATCCTTCAGTACTCGAGTAAGCATCAAAATTGCATTGAGATACGAGATGTTAGTTTCTCTGTAGACTACATGAGTGAGCCCCAAGTTTAGTACTATGACATATTTCCTAAATTGGTGACCTTGGAAATATCTAGACTAATTTTTTAAAGATGTATATCATTAATTCACAAAGTTAGCTTTATTCTTCTATTGTGTCACTTTTTCATGGACCTCACTTGACTTCTTGATATTGCTGTAACAGCAGTGTTTTGACTGAGAGACTGAGTGTTGGTTGATAATACTAGGAGGTTGCTTCAGCTGTTCAAAGCAAACATACTATCTGCCTAAATTCTTTGAAAGTGCTGTATTGCTTTTGTTCACCTACATAGCTTTCTTGGCCTCTTGTGTCTATTAGGATAACTGGCATGGGATGATACTGCTAGATGACTGTCTGAGGTCTCTTCAAACCATATTTTTCTCTGATTCTGTGTGTTAGGAAACTTTTAAGTACTCAATGAACAACTTTCATTCAGCAAGGAAGTATCCATGGCCCTTGCATATTGTCAGGATGAAACCTGCATTCAAATAATGGTGCTGGGACTAGAAGAGCTGCTTAGTAGATATTCAGTCGTCTTTTTTTTTTTTTTTTCTGTGCATGACTTTTATCCTTCAGTAAGTCCTAGTAAGACAGCTTTGTATAGACTACTTGTACATTTTCTCCCTTTATTAGAAGATACTCCTTACACTTTGTCTAGGTGTTAAGTGTGTCTGTATATCTTAGATCCATAAATATACTTCTCAAGTATTGTGAAGAATGTGGGTATTCAAAACATAGTTATATAATATTAAGCTATTTTAGTCTCGTTTGTGTTTTCTTTATTATGATACCAGTATGTAAAGGCAAAAGTATGAAGCTGTGAAAACTGTTATTTTAGTATAATCTGGCAATAATGACCAAGCACTTTCTGCATGCATTCTCCAACTTTATCCCATTTCATAAGGAGATTTAATGTACTGGAATGTGTGCATCATTTAGTGTCTGTGAAGATTTGAATTCTTCTCATTTACCCTGTAAGTCTACAACTCAAGACTCCACTGTTTACTTTGTTGATTTTGTTCTTAATGTATGTTTGGATTTCTCATGGGCATGTGCGCTCACATCTGAGGGTTGAAATAGCTGATGTAGTGCTACTCTGAATTTGCCAAATTAAAGGAGTGTTTTTTAACATGATTTTTTTTTTCAATGAGGGTCTTGAAGAAAAGTGTCCTTGAATGGAAAGACTGATAGTTTAGCTGATTTATTTATTTTCTTCCATCCTTGGAGGAATGGCTTATTATGAACAGCAAACCACAACTTTAATAAAGCTTTGAAAAACATCCTGTAAAGCTTTCTTAAACGTTGTTGGATGCATAATTACTAGGGCTCATTGTTAGTCATGGTGAATGATGAGAAAAGTCATGCTGCAGTCATGGAGCAGGAGGGATAGACAAAAGAAATACAATTTAAAAAGTCAGGTGTTTTAGGGAAGCTATACCTTTCCATGTTTCTACATGTTTACATCAGAACAGAAACAAAAGGTTTCTTAAAAACAGCAGTGTTGTAATAAGTGAAGTTTTGTCCACTTGAACTACAGGACAAGTACAGGGCATAGTATCATTTTCTTAATGATAAAATCATATTTATAGTAGAGAGTTTCTTTTCAGGAAGAAACTGAAGAATCAGAATTTTAGTTTTATTTCTAATAGGCAAATGAATGATTCTTGCTTTTAATTCAGCAATTAGGATCAAATGATGACAACTAAACCCTTTGAATACCACTTTTTCCTATTTTATTTATTTTGCATGAGCTGATTTGGCATTGATATGTATTCCCAGCCATGTAAAACTTTTAAACAAAACATACTTTTGCTAAGTCTTTCTAGAGTGCATGCAGTGCCCAGCTGAAAAGCACATTCTAAGGGTAATGGAAAAAAAATGAAAACTTGATTTTTGCCAGAAAACTGGGCTTTTGATTAACTGGAATCCCCCCCCCCCCCCCAAATGTTTTTGCTTACCTTGAAAATTGGATTGATTAATTTTTTTATTTTGGTGGGGCGGGGGGGAGGGTAGAAAATTTATGTATGGAAAAAACTTGGTTGATTTGAACATGAGGAGAAGTAAAAGGTCTGATGTAAACTTTGGATTCTGTGGTTATGACACAGCAGTGGCCAACTTTTTTTGTTAGCATCTTGCTGTAGGTACGGCACACTGGTAGCCAGACTTTTTAGGAGGCATGCAGTAGTTTTATATGATGAGCAAAGATCCCATCCAAAGCCCTGAATTCAGTGGTGCTTGAAGGGTTTGGTTAGGGTTAACTTGATGGACACCTGACACTTCCATTTGCAGCAGCATCCGGTACCCAGAGGCTGAAGCTATCCTTCCTTCATTTCAGTTAGGGGTGCACCGATAAAGATGTTTTGGGCCGCTACCGATGGCCAATTATTGACCAGCCATATTGGCCAATACCAGTCAGATTGCCGATATACAGCCTGGCAACTTTGAGAGCAGTGTCTGGCTGATAAGTCTCTTGGGGTGAGGGAGGTGGGTGGAAAGGGCGTGGGGGGGTGGCAGATTGAAGCCCTCATCTGGCTCAGGTGTTGCACAGCTGGGGTGGTGTGGAGTGCGGGACAGATCCATGGGCGGCTTGTCCAGTGGGGTGGCTTCTGCCACTGCACACACCCCAGCAAAGAGATGGGGAGGGCTTGCCCACTGGATTTGTGCACAGTGTGAGGGTGAGCTGCTGTGGTGGGGTGGGTGGCAGTGGCAGTATTTTGGGGGGGGGGCTACAGCCACCCCAAAATTTCCCATAGCTTGCCCCATACCTCCCCGCACAGCCCTGGCCCAGCCCCATCACCAGGAATAGACTGGCGCACCACCTGACCCTGAGTGCACAGTGTGCAGCCTGTCCTTGCCCCGTGCACAGATCTGGGGTATGTATGCCACCCCCATACCACCCCCAGGGGTGTGTGCAGCTGTGGGAGTCACCACCCTCATCCCCTTGAATGAGCCCCCCACAGCCCTGTCCCATGCCCTGTCCTGGCTGTGCACTGTCTGCCCCTGCCCCAGCCCCCTACTCCCTCCCTAACTGTGGGGGCCTCGACCTGCCCCCCCCCCCCCCCCCCCCCCCCCCACTTACCGAATGGGCCCTGTTCTCCAACCTGCCAGGTTGCACTCCTGGCTCTGTTCATGCTGCAGCTGCGCACATGCATACAGCATTTATCAGCCACATTAGCTAAAAAAAAGCAGACTGCCAATAATGTCAATTTTCCTTTTATCAGTGCCGATACAATATGGACCAGTGTATCAGTGCACCTCTAATTTCAGTGCCTTCCTTTACTGAGCGTCCAAGGCTCATGTGTGACACACAGGAGATGCCCAGGCTCTGGGTTGGCCATCTCTGGCATATCAGCTCAGCTGTCTGACAAAGTGGCTGTGCGGTCATTACTGAAATGACTTTCTGAATTTCATGAACATATATGTTTGCTAATAAGAACCCTTCTCCCATCTTGCATGCACCTAGAGACCTCTAAGCAATAGGCAGTTGATGTTATAGTTTTATTTATTTAAATTCAGGTGTTGTTGAGAAAATAGGCTTTTTGAGGGACTAATGGGAAAAAACTCCAATACATGAATAATACAAACGCTTCAACTAGAGCTAATGAGTAAAGGGGAAATGCCAATTAAATTTGAATCTAACAGCATCCAGTGGACTTTCATAGGGGCAGAGCATCAGTGTTACTTTAGACTTTCTTGCATGTTGGTTTTATAGCATGTCATTCTGATGTGTGAGGGTTTGGAGTGGATGATTTTTTTAAGACCCTGGGTAAATCGTTACCTGGCAATATATGGGACTAGCCTTAATAGCTCTGGGAATCTTTTTGTCCATCTATTCATTTTTTTAAGGAAGTGACAGTACTAACTAAACAGGAGAGCTGTGGTCGTCAAAACCAGAATATGTTTGTTTGATGACAGCCATTTGGCATAGCTCTTATGCAAATTTGTTGACCTCAAAGGGGAATTTGAAAACTGGTTATTTGTTGCAGTGCCTAGAGTGCAGTCCTTGGATATAGAAAAAAACCCAGGAGTTTGTAGAGGGGTGGATTTTTTTGTTTAGTGTTTCTGGGTTTCCTTGGTTGGTAGTTGTATTTTTTTTTAAAAGCCCAGGGTATTGCAATGAATTCAAAGTTTATATTATTGGCCCCACTTCAACACAGGTGACCTGTTTTAAAGAGTTTTGCATTGGAGGATTTCTGCCTGCCGTTCCTCAAGCAAACTCCATGGACTAAGCTGAGATTTAGGTGGGCAATGCAGAATTAAATTGGTCAGAGACGTGTAAACAGATGAAGAAATATGTATGCTCCACACTAAAGGCAGATGATACCTGACTAAATATATTACATTTTATCCTGGCACAAGTCTACATACAAGTTTTAGGAAGCAATTCTTAGTGGTTAACTTCCTGAATTATCGTACGGCTGAATCATACATTTCTTTAGAAAGAAGATGTCAGCCATACTGAGTTTTTTAGGTTAGGTCTGAATCTCTGGCATAACCCTATCTTGTAGGTATGTATTAGATAATTTGGGTATTTTTACTTAGCTTAGATTATAGGACCAAATAGTTGTTGGATTTTTAAATGCTTTCATCTTCACTTTTCTAATCAGGGAATTTTTAATGGTAGAAAGAAGTAATTAGGTTTTTCTTGAGATTTTTGAGGCATAAATGAGTAGAAAACAGTGGAAAATTTGTACGTAGCTTTCTGATCGTAAGATTTGTTGTTGCAATTCCTAACAGTGTAACATCTATTTTTGAACTCTTGTCATAGGATCATAGGAAAGTAGAGCTTCAGGGGATCTCATAAAATGATCTTGTCCAGCCCCCTGTTTAAGGCAGGATCAAGCCCTGGCCATCCCAGACAAGTCTCTGTTTAATCTGCTCTTGAAAACTTTCAGAGATGGACATTCCACCACTTCTCTGTAGGTAGTCTGTTCTAATGCTTTTGGCCACTGTCATAGTCAGGAAGTTTGTCCTGATCTCCAGTCTTAATGTCCTTTGGTGTAGTTTGAGTTCATTGCTCATAGTCCTGTCCCCTACTGCTATAGACAAAAAGGCCATTTCAATTCTCTTCATAATTGCCTTTTAGATATCTGAAGCCTGGTATCAAATCCCCTTTCTGTCCTCTCTTCTACAGACTAAACAACCTTTCAGCCTTTTCCCAGAAGTCTTGCTTTCCAGGCCCCTAATCCTTCTTGCTGCTCTGCTGGACTCTTTCCAAACCATCCATCAGGTGCAGCTGGTGAACTCAGACTGGTGGGGCGGGTGCAGCGTCACACGGGGGAAGGTGTTGGGGGGGGTTGCAGCTACCCGGGCACTCTGGCCAGGAGCGGGGAGGCTGCAACCCCACCCCTGGCTCCTGTGTGCCGCTCCACCTGCCCCACCAATCTGAGTTCACCAGTCACACCCGCCATCCAGTTCTTTCCTGAAGTGTGAGGCCCAGAACTGGATACAGCGCCCATATGCCTAGATATCATTTCCCTTGAAGTGTCATCTTGTTTAAATCTGATTCATATATTATCCTTTAAGAAGAATGTTAATTTGGGAAACAATTCATTGTGATTTGAAATAGCTTAAAGTGTGTGCCGCTTATCTGAGGCAGCACAGCGCCTCTGCCCTGTGCCCCTCTTCCCCGGCTGGGCGAGTGGCAGCAGGGCATAGCCTTCACTCCCAGCATGCCCACTTAAAGTGAGCCATACCTGCATCCCATGCCCAGCTGAGAGAGCAGTGGGAGGGCAGAGCCCCCGCTCCCATTGCCTTCTGCCTGGAGTGCAGCCTCAGCCCTGCCTACCCCATGCAGATCCAGGGCACATGCCCTCCTGGATTGGTGGCATGCATTGCCATGAGCTGCCCCATCCCTTCCTTGTGCCCTGGCTGGGCAGCTTGCCCGGTCCCAGCCCCAGCCCCAATCCATCCCTCGCTGCAGCTGTGTCAAGCATCGTAAAGGTGAAACTCGCATCGAAACCATGAAATGGTGTCAATTTACAAATGTCATAAATGCCCTTCGCCCTAACTCGCAAAATTACAAGTCGACGACTTCCTGTACAACAGTTAAACAATTAATTGGTACAACCCTGCAGCAGGCAGTAGGTGGCTTCTGACTTCTGCGCTCCCCAGAGAGGGAGCTGAGCTGCTTTTCTTGTGGACATTGCGGGTGAGGGGGACTAGTACCTAATAACTAGTTTCTGCAGACTCCAGTGCAACTGCTTGCAGCTTCCCTGCTGCCCGCTGCAAACAGCTTAGGCTCCATGGTGGATGACAGGGGCCTGCCTGGAGCCCAGGCTGCTCGTGGCGGGGGGGGGGGGCGCAGCTGCACCCAAGTCTATGGAGCATAGCTATAAGTACTGGTCCCCTTTCAACCCTTCTTCTCCCCTCCTTCCCTTCCACCTGCCCTGTTGCCTTCTTGCTCCTGCTGGGCCCTGCATGGCTCTTCTTCCCCCAACTTCCCTGACAGACTGCACCCCACACTAAACAATAACCAGTAAACTATAACCCTAGCCCCACGCTCTGCGCTCCTTCCCAGCTACAGCCCCAACCCTACTACTTCCTTATCTGCTGCCTGGAGCAAGCAGGAAACGGGAAGCAGGAACAGTGGCAATAGCAGCTCCAAATGGAAGCTGCATGCTGGCCAGGCAGGCCTATCTGCCCACAAGGGTGGGAGTGAGGAAATTGGGTACGATTTTGGTGCTACGTGTACACGTGGGCGCCTCGTTTCCACCCTTGTAGGAGGAAGGGCTGGGCAGGGCACAGTGTTTTGTGGGGTCATGTGGGCCAGATAAAAGTGCTTGGTGGGCTGGATCTTGCCTGCTTCTGAGCTGAAAGCTGTTTGGCCTCAGTCCAGATCCTCTCTTACCCGATCCTGACATGTGCATGGGTGCAGGCACAGGCAAAGCCCTCTTAAGTGCTCAGGCCAGATCCAGTGGCTCTGTGGGCCAACTTCTAGAACAAGTACTAGGATTTTCTGTAAAATATATGCATGATTTAGCAGGTCTTATTGCATAGTAGTCTTTTTAGTAATTGTTCCTAACTCTGTAACTAGTCTTTCATCAGCATATCTCAAAGCACTTCACAAAAAAGTAACAGCATCTCTGTTTTACAGATTGCAAGACAGAGGCAGATAAAGGAGAAGCAACCTGCTAAAGGTTGAATAAAAACCAGCTTTACTAAGTTCCAGTCCACTGGGACTCTCTCCACTGAGCATGTAGAAGTCTGCTTTCTAAAATCAGTTTCTTACAAGGGTTTAAATTGGAAACACCTTTTTTTAAGGTGTAAAAACAAACAGACTAAAATATTTCACTGAGCTTTCACCAGACACCCTGAATCTTCTTAATGAAGCCTCACAAAAAACTCAGTTATTGCCTAACAATAAAGCAAAAAAGAAAAATCTACCACTGCCCTATTGCAATACTATTGAGGGCCATGCGAAACAGCACTGTTTTGTTTCAACTTCCATTTCTCTGGGACTTTGTTTTGTTTTGAAAGCACTGGTCCATTTAGTTTTGTCAAAACTGTTTTGCTGCTTTGACCTTTTGCACATAGGCTATAATAGGAAAGCACAAAACTGCCTATAACTTTGTCATTTCTTGCCTGATTCAGATGAAGTGTACAGGGATGGTGGCCCCTTCTGAGACCCTGAAGACTGCCAAGTTTCAAGGAGATGGGTGCAGAGGTTTCTGGGAAACTGCGCCTCAGAGTCTTGAAAGCCAAACTTGTCATGTGTATTAAGGCACAACGGGGTGAAAACTGCAGGCATGGTAGCCCCTGCTGAGGCCACAAAGCCTGCCTGCTTTCAAGGAGATAGGCGTAGGGGTTTCTGGGAAACTGCACCTCAGGCTGCTGACAAGCAAAACTTCTGGCGTGCGTGCGTGTGTGTGTTAAGGTAGGCCCACACTGGCTCTGGGGCCTCTACACGACAGAGTCACTGGCCAGCTACACAGTCAATATCAGAGCAGTCCTTCCCCCTCCCTCTCTTTACTTTCTTTTTCCCCGCAGGCAAGCCCAGCTTCAGTTTCAAAACGTTTCGACTGCCCTAGTTTCGTTTCGAAGCCGTCTTGAAGCCTTTCATTTCATTTCGATTTTGCTGTTTTGAGCTTGAAACGAGTCAAAATGAAACAGCCGGTGAAATTTTGTGCAACCCTACTCTGCAGTCTAACTTTATAAAGTGTTCTGCTAAGGATTGGACTTGGTGCCCAATCTTCCAGAAATATCTTAATGGAAATGTAAAATGTGCTTCATAGAAAGAACATTACCAAATTATCCTACATGGATTACTGAATAAAAAGAAGTATTTTGTTATTACAATTTAGACAAAAGAATAATAAATATATTTATTCCATATTCATCTCTGTTTACTTCCCTTTTTGTCTTGCTGGGTTTTTTGCAACAAATAAGCACAAATAAAAGAATTGCTCTCATTTTCCTGTGGTCAAAAAATGAGTGAAAGCTAAGAGCTGGCAATTTGAGGGGTGCACCGAGTCTAAAAAGGTTGAAAACCACTGATCTAAAAGTTTCTCTCTCTCAAAAAAAAAGCAAAAAAAAAAGCAAAAAAAAAAGCTACATTGTTATCCAAAGTGAAAACCATTTTCAGACCAGTAATGCTTTGGTCAGAATACAAAAGAGACTTTGGTTCTTTGTGGGGTCATAGCATAATACATAACAAGACACTTGTGTTTAAATAAAATAAAATTTTTTCTCCACATATCATTAAAAACAAAGGTGCTTATTTATGGAACAAATCTTTTAAACATGGTTAGCTACCTTGTGTAGTAATAGGGCCTGCGTTAGAATTAGCAATTAAAAACTAAAATTAACTTTTCACAATTTTTAATATTTTTGTTTAAACTTGAATAGTAACAATAAGTCTGTCCAGTTTTACTTGTTAGTTAATTTGGAGTAGCAAGTGCCTCAATATTTGTGTTGCAAATGCTACAGGAAAGTGATTTAACACTTGGACCCTTTCACTGAATTGAAAGAGTTCTGAAAACACTTATACTTAAGACTGCAAACTTTAAAATTAAACTAATTTTGGGGCTTGAATATGTTTGTAATATTTCAGTAATGCACGTGAGTTTTATTCAGTGTTAGTGTTTGACACAGTAGCATAACGAAGGGTGGGCAACCACGGTGTCCTGGAGTTGTTGCAAAAACAGCAGCTGTGCTTCTGGATTGGCTGTGGGTGTGTTGCTGGAAGCGCAGCCAGTGATGCTTCCTTTATGCGTCACTACCACCCAGGATGCTTCAGCATCCTGTTATGAGGCAGAACTCTGACGGGGATATACAGCATGTGTTAATGTGCCCTTAATTACTGACTGTATCATAATGCTTATGTATTAGGAGGGTTGGATTTCTGAGGAAGAGGTGCGAGGAGAGTTCTGATTAGCCCGTAGTGCCCTGGGGAAACAGCAGAATGAATTTCCCAGTCAGAGTAATAGATACAGCAGCGGTGGGCAATTATTTGGGCCCAGTGGCCACATAGGGAAATTTGGGGAGCTGTTGCAGTCTGGGTCAAGCACTCTTTCCTGGCATGGGACAGCATAGGTCTTGAGCAGCAATTTCAGCAGGGGCAGCTCAGCTGGGTCCCCTGTCACCACTAGCATAAACTCTGGGCTGCCCTTCCACCCTGAGGAGGGGCTGGAGCTGCAGCCTGGCTTCGGCATCAGTAGCTTGGGCATGGAGGCAGTGGCAGCAGTTGGATAAGCTGCTGCTGGTTGCCAGGAAAAAGTGGGACCTGGCAATGGGTGTGGCTGCCTCATGATGGGGCCTTCTTGCTGTGGCTGTCTGGAGCCTGTGTCTGGTGCCCTGCCACCAGGTCCAGCACTTTCCCTGCGCCCAACAGCAGCTGCCTGGCTGCTGTTGCCACTCATTGGGTGGGCAGGTGTGGAGTGGGCGCTGCAGAGACCTCAACTCTTGGCATGGGGCAGACGGGGATAGGGTGGTGGCAGCAGCTGGAAGGACCTGCCACCATTGGGGCTGCTGGGAAATGCTTCATCCCCATGGGTGGCAGGATGGTGCCTGGTCTAGGCATGATGGCAGGATGGTGTTCCACGGGCCATATTTTGCCCACCTCTGAAATATGGAATTGTATGAAAATGAAATACTTGTTGCAGCTGATATACTTGGAGAAATTACTGCTGAACTCTTAACAAGTTGCTACAGATCAAGTGTGAAATGACAGCATTGTAGGTGATACTATTATTTCTTTCTATACTTAATAAGTGTGTGTGTGAGGGTAGTAGGGTTGGACTGTTGTAGTCACGATGGTCCAGGGTGTATGGAAGAAGCAAAGGGGCCTTTTTTCTTGATAATATCTTGTATTGAACCAACTATATAGTTGGTTCAATACAGTAGATAAGCTTGGTCCAATACAAGACAATACCAAGAAAACTTTGCTTCTAGTGTATTGGAAGTATAACATACTCTATTTCATAGACTCATAGATGTAGGGTCGGAAGGGACCTAAGTAGATAATCAGGTCCGACCCTGCTGCCCTGGGCAGGAGAGAATACTGGGCTCATATGACCCCAGCTAGGTAGTTGTCAAGCCTTCTCTTAAAGACCCCCAAGGTAGGAGCCAACACCACTTCCCTTGGAAGTTGGTTCCAGATCCTGGCTGCCCTGACTGTGAAATAGTGTCTTCTAATGTTCAGCCTGAATCTACTCTCAAACAATTTATGGCCGTTATTCCTTGTTACTCTTGGGTGAACAGGGTCTCTCCCATTCCCCGCTGGTCCCCCTGGTAAGCTTGTAGATGGCCAGCAGGTCCCCTCTCAGCCTTCTCTTGTGAAGGCTGAAATTCAGGTCCCGTAGCCTCTCCTCATAGGGTCTGCCCTGCTGTCCCTGGATCATGCAAGTGGCCCTCCTCTGGACCCTCTTGATGCTGGCCTCATCTCTCCTGAAGTGCAGCACCTAGAACTGGATGCAGTACTCCAACTGTGGCCTGACCAGTGTCGCATAGAGGGGGAGGATCATCTCCTTGGCCCTGCTCGAGATGCATCTGTGGATACATGACAAGGTGTGGTTGACCTTACTGACCGCATCCTCACCTTGGCGGCCCATGTTCATTTTGGAATCAATAATGACTCTGCTTTCGAGAAGGGAGTTCCCCAGCCTATAGGCATGCTGCTGGTTCTTACTGCTCAAGTGCAGTACCCTGCACTTGTCTGTATTGAATCCCATCCTATTCTCACCCACCCCTGTAACCTGTCCAGGTCCAGCTGTATCCTGTCCCTCCCTTCTAACGTACCCACCTCACCCCAGATCTTTGTGTTGTCAGCAAATTTGAAACCGGGTTCTTTTCACCCCCTCATCCAAGTAGCTAAAAAAGAGATTAAACAGTGCGGACCCAAGGACCGAGCCCTGGGGGACCCCACTGCCCACATCCCTCCAAGCCAAATATGACCCGTCCACCATCACTGTGGGTGCAGCCCCTCAGCCAATTTGCGACCCATCTGACTGTGTAGGCATCAGTGCCACAGTTGCCTAGCTTTTTTATGAGAATGGGGTGGGAGACAGTGTCAAAGGCTTTCCTGGAGTCCAGGAAGACTACATCCACCGCGACACCTGCGTCCAGTGATTTTGTGACCTGATCGTAGAATGCAGTTAGGTTGGTCTGACAGGACCTGTCCCTAATGAACCCATGCTGGTTGCCCCTGAGCATCTTCCCCCCTGCTGGTCCTTCCCAGATGTTCTCCTGGATAATCTTCTCAAAGAGCTTCCCCAGGATCGAAGTAAGACTCATGAGCCTATAGATGCCTGGGTCCTCCCTCCTCCCTTTTTTGGAAATGGGGACCACATTGACCTTCTTCCAGTTGTCTGGCACCTGGCCAGAGCACCACGAGTGCTTGTAAAGCTGTGCCAGGGGCCCCTTGATAACCCCTGCCAATTCCCTCAGCACCCTGGGGTGGAGAGCATCTGGACCTGCTGATTTGAACATGTCCATTTAAGGGCATAGCCTTGGGTCTGAAAAAACCTGTATTCTTACCCAAAATATACACAAGGCTTAATGTAAATAATGTGCTGAGAGTGCTGTGTACTTGCACTCTTTATTTCAGGGGTGCTTAGCCTCTGGCCCATGGACAAATGCAGTCTGCAGAGCCATGGGTAGCCAGTCTGTAGGACTTTCCACAGATCAGGAAATTTGGTGAAAGGGGAGTGATGACAGTAAATGTGGCCACCCTTCCCTGCTGCCAAATTCCCACACCCCAAGCCCAGCACAGCAAGTTGGGGCCCCACACAGTTGGGGCAAGTTGGGGCTGGCAGTCACGCCCCGCCCCCCCC
>NW_005841903.1:3695718-3699761 GCF_000455745.1 Alligator sinensis
CCTCCCTCCCCTTGTGGGGTTGGGCCATGACCCCTGCCTCTTCCACATGGGGCCAGGATGCCCCTTCCCTGGCTCCCTCTGTATGACAGATGTGGGCCCTGCCACAAACTCCCCCATGTTGTATCGGGGCCACCAGCTGGATGCAGCTCACAGATGGTCTGGGTGCTTCCCATTTGGCCAGCCAGTCAAAAAGGCTGAACATCACTGTTTTACTGCACTATTCTTTATAGTTGGGGGCTAGGTTCCCTTATTTTCAAGGGTTCTGATAGAGAGCAGTAGTTAGCTTTGTTAGTCTAAAGTTAGGCAGAAGCCTGTTCATAGCATCTGACAAAGTAGGCTGTAGCCAACTGAAGTTTATGTCTCTGTGAACTGAGTTTCTAAGGTGCTACCCTGCTCTGCATTCTGCCTAAGGCTCCTAATAGTTTGGGAAATTTCTGAAGGCAAGTAAGGGAGAACCAACTATTACCATCATTTCTAAATTAAAATAGCAGTAACAGCCCTTTGATGTCTGCTTCCCTTTTACTGTTTCTAGTCCAGTTAATAGTTAAAGCTAGTATGTAATTAATGGTAATTAACTGCACTAGAAACAGTAAAAGAGAAGCAGAGATAGCATCCTTGTTCACAGCAGTATATGCAGATGAGAGAGATAACAGACCTGATTACCCACTCATCAGCCCTATCATCTCTCTGCAGGTTTGTATTCAGTCAAGCCCCTGCCTTTCTCTAAAAGTGCAAAGTTTCAAGAAGTTACATTGTCCCAGGGACTCTGGGGCTATAGGGAAACCCCGGCCCAAAACCAAAGAGAAAGAGAGCCCATACTTACCTCTTGCAGGAGCCGGGGGCAGCAAGGGAGCGCACACCGGGAAACCACCTGCGCGTTTCGTCAGCTGCGCCTGTATCCAGCTGAGACTGGGTGACGTCAGCAAGAGATGCCACCCGCCGGGAATAAAGTGCGGCCCCAGGGGCACAGGAGGCGGGCAGCAGAAGACCACGGAGCCTGCAGGGAAGCACGAGGTCGGGAGCGTACACCTGCGGGATTTGTCTGCCTCGGGCAGGGAAAGCTGCTGCAGCGAGGAAAGTGGCGAGAGCCGCAGCTACAAAGACTCCAGCTGTGGAGCCGACGAGAGAGCCGGTAGGAGAGCTGGGGAGGGAACCAGCTGCGGAGCCAACAAAAGAGCTGGCAGGCAAGCTGGAGAAGAAGCCGGTGAAGGAACCGGTGGGAGAGCTGGCAGGGAAGCTGGAGAGAGAGCCTGCAGGGGCAATGGGACCTCGGGTCTCGTAGCCCTCAGACCGGAGCCCAGCTGAGGTCACCGAGTCAAGCTGGTCAGGGACTGGGGAAGAGACAAGGCGGGGCCGGTAAGAAGCAGCTGAGAGCGCCGCAGCAGAAGGTGGTGTTTGTCCGGGGTGTAGGGGAGGTTGGCGCCCCATGAGTGCCCGTCGAAGGCGTGACGACCCTGGAGGCTGCGTCGAAGGGGACCCCTACCACTGAAGGTCCATTCAAAGTCGTGGCAGGCAAGTCGGGGGTCCGCCATTGTCACCCGAGGCACCCTCTGGGGCCCTCTTGCAAGACTGGGGCAAACCCAGTCAGCCACCCGAGCAAAAGCGGCTCGGGAATGCGTTTTCAAGCAGAGGCGGGCACATACATGAATAAAGAATATCAGAAAAGAAAGCACTTTTTGTAGAAAACAGTGATTAAATCAAGGCTTCCTGACCAGTAATTTAAATTGGTTTGATTTAAATCAAATCTAGCCTATTGGTTGCTAACCAATCAGTACGTGCATAACTCATCTACTTGCATAGCATGTTTCAGCCTGACTATCTACGTGGTAATTCAGTTGTACTTTTTTTAAGATGGTAAAGAGAGGTGTATTACATAAGAACAGCCTTTCCCAGTTACTTTAGACAGAATTAAATTAACATCTTTACTCTCCTCTTATCTTTTTGTATCAGGTTCTTAACATCTTTTGTATTTAAAAAAACAAACAAACAAACAAAAGAAAGAGGCAAAGTATTTGTTTGTATGAAATTGGATGAATAGTTAATTTCTTTCATGAAGGCAGTTCCCGTGTTTTTAAATTTGCCATTCAAGATGCGTGAACTGAGTGAATGCTGAATTAGTACATCTAACTCTCATTGCATTACTTGGGGTTACTATACGTCCGGATTTTCCCAGACACGTCCTCTTTTTGAGCCCTCTGATCTCTGTCCATGCAGATTTTTTTAAAACTGACCAAATGTCTGGGTTTTTCCTTTGCTCCACTGGTGGGAGCAGAGGGAGGGTGATCAGAGGCAGCAGGGAGCACAGATGTACCTGCCTGCAGCTGTGGAGGCACAAGCAGACGCATGTCGTGCTACCTGCTGCCCCCAATTGCCTCCCCCTGCTCCCACCTCTAGAGCAAAGGAAAAACCCGGACAGTTGGTCAGAGCAGAGGGGGCGGGGGCTGAGGCTGCAACAGGGCGCAGTGGGCAGGGCTGCCTGTTCTCTAGTGGGGTAAACAGATGGGGGGCCTTTGAGGGCAGCAGGGAACTCTGTGGCTGGGCCAGCAGTGCAGGGGCTAAGTGGCCAAGAGAAGCTGGGGTGGGGGGGAAGGAGGGAAACGGGAGAAGGGCTGTGGCCAGGCTGCCTGGCACGGCACAGCAGCCCCATCCCAGGGCAGGGGGTGCCACAAGCCTCCCCTCCTCTTCCCTCCAGCCCATGCTGGGGCTGGACACACTCTGCCAACACTTGCATGAATTGGAACCACCATGCTCTAGCCTTGTCAGGACGGGGGATCCTGGGGTTCCTCTGGCAGGGCTGCAGGGCAGGGGGCTTCGGGTTGGAAGTGAGGGACACTGGCAGGACTGAGGGGGTGTGGCTTGGGTGAGGGGCACTGGGGTGGGGACAGGGGACTGTGGGTTTGAGTGCGGGTCACTGGCAGTGCCAGGGGCTGTGGGTCTGGAGCGAGGGGCACCAGCAGGGACTGGAGGAAGGGGGAGAGGCACCATCATGGCCCAGGTGGGCCAGGGTACTGCAGTTTGGGAAGGGCACTGGCAGGGCTGGGGTAAGTGGGTGAGGGGCAGCAGCAGGGTTGCTGGGGGCTGTGGCTTGTCAGTGAGGGGCAACAGAATGGGCAGGTGCAGGGTACTGGCATGTACTACCCTAATGTGGAGTAATTGCATATGATCCAACACGTGTAGACAGTTATGGGGCTGGTGGGGCACGAATATGCTAAAATGCTAGGGCTGCCTAGCCCTGCACTGTAGCATCCTCCTGCCCCAGCCAGCCCCATCACCATGTGGAGCCTGGGGCTGACATACCTCCCCCCAATGCCCTCTGCTAGCTCAAGGCTGCTCCAGCCCGGCTCCAAGTGCTGTGTAGGTGCTGTGCCTGGGAGCAGCTGACTCCACCATGAACAGTGCTGGAGTTTATCGTGTTACTTTAAAAGCGTCTGTAGATGCACCCTATGAGGTTTTCTCTTCCCCCCCCCCCCCGGGGATTTTTTTTTTTTTTTCTCTTTTTCAATAAACGACCATTCAGATACTTTAAAAAAATGGTACTAATCTGTTTCCATTACATTTCCTCATTTCTTGAGCATTGCTTCCAAAAGTATCTTAGAAAATGACTTGCTGAAAGGGTAAAGCAAGTGTATTATTTAAGTGCAATATTTTTGAGGCAGGATTTGCGCTCTCTTAATGCCTTTTAAAGATGGTATATTACTTAGGGAGAATTGCTACTCTAGGATAGGTGGTCGAGTAGATGGCATCAAGATCCTTGAAAAGCTTCTTTTGGTTTTCGATGTTGAAAGAAGGAAAGTATTCATTGGTTTATGCCACAATGTGGTGGTAGTCTGACGCTTTCAAAGGCTGCAGACTCTCTCATAAGGTTTTACCTTTTTTCATCTCTTCCTTTTTGTTCCTGTGGCAGAGCTTTTGTTGTTAATTTTTACCCTTTCCAAGTTTCTTCTGCCTCCTTTGCCCTTTTTATTTGCTGCAGATTCATAGATGTTAGGGTCGGAAGGGACCTCAATAGATCATCGAGTCCGACCCCCTGCATAAGCAGGAAA
>NW_005841903.1:3701643-3749028 GCF_000455745.1 Alligator sinensis
CTCTGCAGTGCGTCCTTGACTAATCACCTGAGTTCATTGAAATCAGCTTTTCTAAAGTCTAGCACTTTCACCCTACTAGTTACCTTACCCACTCGATGTCTTATGGTGAATTCTATTATTAGGTGATCGCTGTCCCCGAGATGGCTACCGATCTGTAGGTCCCCTACCATGTCATCCCCCGTTGCCAATACCAGATCCAGTATGGCATTCCCCCTAGTGGGACTGTGTACCTCCTGTGTCAGGTGGAGGTCCTGTACACAGGATAGGAACCTGCGTGAGCGGTGGGACTTTGCTGTCTGTGACTCCCAGCAGATGTCTGGGTAGTTTAGGTTCCCCATGACTACCGCCTCTTTAGCTTTTATGGTCTCCAAGAGTTGCCTCAGGAGCCCCGAATCTCTTTCTTCCCCTTGATGTGGGGGTCTGTAGCAGACCCCTACCACCAAATCCCTTTCTCCTTGCCCCGCATGTAGCCTAACCCACAATCCTTCTACCTCCTCATCCTTGGATTCCGTCTTGATGAGGGTTGACGTATATTGCTCACTGACATAGAGCGCAACCCCTCCCCCTTTCTTCCCCACCCTGTCCTTTCTGTACAATCTATAGCCCTCAATATGTACTGCCCAGATCTTAAGGAGAACAAATTTAACCCTGTTTCTAGCAGCTTTAACTCCCAAGGGTCTTTTTTTTTCTCCCATCCCCACAGTCCCACTTTTCCCTAACAAGAATTTCTTGTTAAATTGTCGTTACTTTAGAAGACAGAATCACTTTCTTTAGTAGATGTATTTTGTGGATGTACAATGGCAGTTTAGCTATCCCGACTTTTTCCTGAATTTTGTTTTATGCAGAAATAAATTGTGTGCTTTTTGGAAGACGAAAGCCTAGTTGCATTGCAGCACTTAAATTAATCTGTTAGAACTTTGTAATTCTACGCCAACATACTAATTGTCTGCTAAGGTCACAGTGAGTCTTTGTGGTAACATGGCCCAGTACTGCATGCTGGTCTAACTGGTTGAGCCACTATGCTGGTGCTACTTGAGAACAACAGGCCTTTGTTGCATGCTTGGCTATCCAAAGTGCATTGTCAGCAGGTTGCTGTGTTTAAGGATTGTAGAACCTGTCAGCTACTGTCCCCCCTGACATGGGCTTCAATAAATCTTGCAGTTGGTGTTATGCTGCACTAAAAGCACAAAATACAGTAGATACATAGAATCCATGAATGATTGTCCAGAGTGCCTTTGTCATGTGTTTTTTATATATATACTTGCACATTTTTTCCTTGGTGCCTTTTTGTAGGAATATTTCTAAGAAGAATTAATACTAGGCAAAGATTCTTTCCTGTAGTCTGTATTCTTAACAACAGTTCTTAACTTATGTTCTTATGTTACTCATTTCAGTCAGACTCCTTGCATAAGGACTGGACAGGGCAGGAAAATGTTATTCATGTGATCAGTTTGTGTTGCGTCTCTGTAGGAGCTAACAAGACTGCACTCAGTTTGTTAGATATAATTGTAGGTGGTCTTCTGCATAGACAAGTAGCATGGCTTTAAAAAAAATCAGTTTTAGAGGAGTAGATTTTTGACACCCTAACTTTTGTGTTTCCAGGGCTTATTTTGATTGTCTGTGTAAAAAAATAAATATTTTACAGAGAAAATGATGTAGCTTGTGCTCAGAAATTATCTTCGTACTTCATTGCTGCTGACTTGCATGCAAATATTATTTCTTATGTGTTAATATGCTCCCTAAAAGCTTGTTTTGACTTTTCATTGATTTAAAAACGTTTCCTTAAAGTCACTTAGTAGTTGAAGTGTATATAATTTAATAGTGGCATGTTGTTAATGTTGTTTTACTATTGTTGTCCAGTATTAGTAACATTTAAGTCCAATGACCAAGCTGCTTAAATGGAATAACAGTATGCGATTATAGGATCTTGATCATTCTGTGCAGTTTGGAGAAGTGATGTGCCTCCTTTATAAGCTTTATCTTTTAATTTTTTCCCTAAGCAGCTACCCATTTTCAGATGTCATGGTCCCTTTTTAGAGCTTGTTTTGACCCATGTGTAAGTTTTGTCTAATTCATGTTTGCTTTGCTGCCTCACCCACCCCAGAATCAACTGTTAGAAGGATTGTGAACTATGTATTTTACCTATTTAATAGACCTTTGCGAGTAGGCATGTATTCGCTCCAGCTTCTGATCCAGCTGCTTCAGATGTCAGCGATCTGATCTGGAGCTCCAGGTCGGTTTGCCACTTTGATCCAGCTGAAGTGGCTCCGAAGCTTCGGACCCGCCTCGGAGATCTGGCCATAGGCTATAATTGGGGATCAATGAAATATTTGTCACTTCTTTGTTTTGTCTCTGATTTGGGTGAAACTTGCAGGGGTGGTAGCCTCTGCTGAGAGCATGACGTCTGCCAGGTTTCAAGAAGGCAGGTGCAGGGGCTTGGGGGGAACTGCACCCCAAATTATTGAAAGCAAAACTCATGTCACATGTATGTGTTACACCACAAGGGTGAAAACTTCAGGAGTGGTGGCCCCTGCTGAGGCCACGAAGCTTGCCAGCTTTCAAGAAGATAAGTGCAGGGGTTTGGGGGGGAACTATACCTCAAGCTGCTGACAGGCAAAACTCATGACATAGATGACCCTGTGTGTGTTAAGACACAGTGGGCTGAAAACTGCAGGGGTGGTGGCCCCTGCTGAGGGGGGCTACCACTTTACGTGACAACAGGTAAAATAACTTAGCTGGCTCAACACCAGTAGTATCAGCATCAAAGTACCCAAACGGAGCTGTCACAGTGTTGTATTGGACATATGATGTTACTCATGGTGTGTGATTGCTTATCTTGTGTTTCTGTCTATATGTGTATTATGAAAAAATAAAGGAGTACTTAAATAAATGTATCTTTGGAAGCTTTAGGGTTGAAAACCCCTTTGTCAGGCTAAGCAAGTACCTGCAGTTGGTCCTGGATGGAAGGAATAGTAAAGAAGCCAGAGGCTGTCCTGGCCTGTAATGCAGGCAAGAAAGCCAGTCAGTGAAAATGGAAATGGAGGCGTCAGGGGATGAGGTACAGGCTGGGGGGGTGGGGAGGGAAAGGGGGATGTAGCAGCGCAGGTAAAAATGCAGAGGTGCCTGGGGTGTCAGATGTCCAGCCAGTCGCAGTGTGCCAGAATCTACTGTGTATATGGAGTCCATGAGTTTCTGTACCTACTACCTAGGAGGCAAATTAAGTGCAGTTCATAGGCCCAGCTTTGAAAGTGGTGTGTACATTCAAACAAGCACCTAGCCTCATCACCAGGACTGAAGCCAACTTCCTACAGCTCAAAACACAAAACCTGCCAACTTTTTCCAGTACCCCCACAAACTGCAGACCAGAATCTATTAAAGACAACAATACCCAGCTACCTGTGGGGCTCACCAAAAAAACACTCAGACTCCAGTCTCTCAGACCTGATCCTGAGAGGGAACAAATTACAATGCAAAGCACTTTTCAGAGTGGCCAGGTCAGGCTTTGGCTTCTTTACCATTCCTTCCATCCAGGACCAACTGCAGGTATTTCCTCAGCCTGACTAAGGGGTTTTCAACCCTAAAGTTGGCATCCCGTGCAGCTAAGCTGAGCTCACCAGGGGCCTCACAACTGCACTGCAACCAGCAAGCATCAGGCCTGTCAAAGACGTGACCGGTCTGGGCGTTCTCCAGCCAGGACTTTGTGTGCGTGCAATAGCTGGAGGTTACAGTGCCTCCTACATGCCTTTCACCATGGGATCGTTGGTCCTGGCATTTACGGGGCTGCTGCGCCACCAGCAGTCCCACCAGGCCCCTCTACCTTGGCAGGGTGCAGTTTTAGTGGTCATGCCCAGGACTTGGGGCCTCTTCCTTCCCCATAGCCCCAATCCCATACCTCCAAGTTCATCCTGGCAGGGGAATGAGCTCATGTTCTTCCCCTGCTGGCTGGTGATGCAGTTGGTGCCCCCTCCAGCTGAGAGCAGGGCATTACTCAGCTTTTAAAAAACTCAAAAAAGGAAATTGGTACAGACAGAGTGAGGAGGGTGGCACTCAGTCCATCTGCAGGTGGAGCTTGGGGAACCTCAGCAGCGGGAGGTTCACTTTTGGAAACACCAGCTGCTCCACCAAAACAGGATCCAAGCAGGTGCAGTGGGGTGTCACAACATCCCCAGCAATGCTGAACACCCTTTCGCTTGCAACACTGGTCGGTGGACAGGACAGGTGTTGCCAGGCAACCGTGGCTGGATCCTGCCAAATCTGGCTGCGGTTTGGTTGCAGTCCAGTGGCTCCACATCCTCAGTGAGATAGGTAGCCACTGAAGCCTTGGCGCTACCTGCCCAAGGCTGGGGTCTGGTGCGTTTGGACCCCAGCACTGAAGCCATGCCCATGGCCCACATTGCCAGTGCCTGGTGGGGAGGAGACTGGCTGGTCCTGGTGCTGGGAGTGCTGGCATGGGAAAGTGGAACCCCCTCTTCCACATCCCCTCGCCTCTGCACTTCAGCCTCCCTGACTTTGTTCACCAGCACCTGCGTCCAGCGATCGAGGGTTTTGGGGCTGCCAGTGCACGTGCATCCCTTCACCCTTGGGTCACATATGCCCACCATCATGTGGACCATACTGGACTGCAAGGGATCCAGCCATCTGATGCCCTCTTTCAGCTGCCTCACTGGTGCCTGCACGTCTGGTGTCGGCGGCCTGCCCCAGCCAGGAACATTGATCCCCTGGAACTTCTCCATTTGGTTCTCCAGTTCCCTCACTGTGGGGATCACCTGGCTGAAGAGGGCATAGCCAGTGCTAAGTGGCCTCGAGGAAGGGCTTTAGGACCACCAAGATCTGGAAGATGGTACCCCACTCAGCTCTGTTCAGGGGGCTGCTGATCCCAGTCTCCCCAAGCAAGGCCATCCCATGGATGGTCTTCTGTTGCTCCACCAGCCTTTTGAGCAACAGGTATGTGGAGTTTCACCGAGTCTCCACATCCTGCATGATTCTGTGCTGCGGGATGCGCAGCTCTGCCTGTTTCTCCCGCAGCTTCTCGGCCCCTTTGGTGCTGCGGTGGAAGTAGCCCACCACCTTCCTGCATTTTGAAATCAGCTGGCTTGTAGCAGTAGTGGTGGTGGCACCATTACTGGCAGCCCTGTCCCCCTCCAAGGTGTCCTTCGCTATTAGGTGCAGCCTGTGTGGCACACAGCGGATGCCAACAAAGTTGGCATCAGGGACAGTCTTCACCCTATTGGCCCTGTTGTCAGTGACCGTGAACCCATGGGGGAGCTCGGCCTGCCCAATGAGCCACCCCTGCACCATGCGGTTTATGGCCCCTATGGTCTTCCTTGCCGTGTGGGACTCGCCCAGCACCTCAGCTTGCAGTAGAGCCCACCAATGGCCTGACTGATTGCACCAGTCCCCTGTGAGGGAGAGGTAGGCATGATCGCCACCCCGGCTGCTCCAGATGTCGGAGGTGAAGTGCACAGCTACCTGCGGCCCTGCCTTGCGCAGCTCCTCCCTCAAGTACTTCCTGCATGCCTCATACAGGGAGGGCACCACCATCCTGCTAAAGGTGGTGTGTGCGGGCACTTTGTAAAATGGGGCCAGAAGTGCTATGAACTGCCTGAACCCTGGCTGCTTAACTAGGGAGAAGAGCTGGCTATCCAGAGCAAGCATCTGCCCAATGCTGTGGGTGATCTCGCTCACCTTGGGAATGTGCTGCCTCCTTTCTGTCCACCTTTTCCCCCACTGGTCCAGGGTGACCTGCCTCTGTTCTGGGGGGAAGGGGGCTTTGGAGCGAGCGGGAAACTTCCCTTTCAGCGCACTTGCACCGGTGCCAGGCTGAGCAGAAAGAAGGGCATGGGGGTGCTGCCTCCTTGGATGCAGCAGGAGTGCCATGATGGAAAAGTGTCTCACATCCTTGCCATGGCTCAAGTGCCTTCGGCAGTGCTGGCAGATGGCAAACCTGGGATCGTCTGCCAGCTCAAAATGCTCCCATACTACACTACTCCCCCGCTGCTTCGTTGAAGGAGAGGATCCTGCCTTTTCCCACTCAGCAGGCTGAGGTTCAACAGCAGGAGGAGCTGCCTCAGCTGAGCCACTTGCCTCCACAACCTCAGCCTCCTTTGAGGTGCTGCTTTCTGGAGGAGACCTGAGTGTAGGGGAAATTTGAGGGAGCGTGAACTCTGTTTCCCCCTCAGTCCCCAGAATTGCTTGAGTCGGTGTGCTCAGCATCCCTGGTTTCAGCTCCAGCTCCTCCTCTGGCAGTGGGAGGCTCACGCTGAGAGATGATATTGGGGTGGAGGAGGCAGTGATTCCACTGCTGGTGCCTACTGGACTGAGGGGAGGTGGTGCAGACACTGCTCCCACCTCCTGGCTTCCCCTGACAGCACTGATGTCATGGCTGCTTGGGAAGGGGATGCGTCTGTTGGGGGCGGGGCTTGCAGCTCCAGCTCTCCCCCTACCCCCTCTCCCTTCCCTGCCAGAAGACCTAGCACCTGCCTTTCCAGCACGCTTCATATTAATCTTTCCTGTACTGCAAAAGGTCTCTGCGTGTGTCACTCCTTTTGTGTTGTGTGTTTTATTCCATCTGTTCTGTGTGTGCGCTGGGCTCCTCTTTGATTGTTTGCTTCAGTGTTAAGAGCTATGTAAAAATTGTGTGCTGTCCGTCTTCTCCTATGAATATCTGATTTTTCTTCTTTATAGTGTGTGCGTGTGCAATCAATCTGTGTGCCTCCCTGCACAGTGATGGATCACGCTGGCAGGGAAAACAGCTTTCTTTTTTCAAAGTTTGTGGTGGAGAAAAAGAGCAAATATAAATAAAAGAAATGAATTGAATAGTACTAAGAGATGCTAAACTAAGATAAGCTAAATCCTACCCAATCCTTTCTAACAACAAAAAGGAGCAGGCAAGTTCAACTACTGAGTAAAGTAACCAAGCTGAGATGCTTGAGGATGCTAGAGTACCGTTCTCATGCAATTCCTGAGCTAGCAAAAGGCACAGCATGCCTCCAAAAAAGAGGCTTTTATGCTGTTTCTAGGTCCTTCCCCCCAGACACTGTCATTGGAAAGACAGCCAGAGAGAAATACTTCTCGCTGGCGACTTACACATGTTAGTCTTCCCCCCCTTCTCCCTCCCTCTTCTAACTTTCACTTTCAGCATCTGAAGCATCCAAAGCTTTTCCAAAGTGCTTCAGAAGCTCCAATCCGCTTCGGACAGCTTAAACGAGTCCATGCTTCGCTCCGGGCATGCTGCTTCGGACGCCAAAGTGGCCCTGGATCCGAAGCACGATCTGAAGCCTCGCACAGCCCTACTATTTAATTGACTTCCCCTTCATGGAATGTAACAGAGATCCTGCAAATCATGAAATCCATAGAAAGAAAAGAAGACTGAGGTATACAGTAAAAGCTCTGTTATCCGGCATCCCCTGGGAATGGGGGATGCCGGATAACAAAATATGCCATTAATTGAGCGGCCTGAACAGGCATCCTTGCCTGTTCGGGCCACTGCTTCTCCTGCCGTGTCTTGGGCGTTGCCGACCCTCCTGTGGGCCCTGTAGGACAGGGAGGCGGGCCCCGTGCAGCCTGTTATGCCCCTGGGCCATGGGGGCTCGGCAGTGCAAGCTGCTTTGCCCATGGCTCGGAGAAACCGAAAGTGCCACGGCGGGCACTTCCAGTTTAACTTTACCTTACAAGCCGGCATGCTGGTTAATAGAGCATGCCGGCTTGTAAGGTGCTGGTTAGCGGAGCTTTTGCCGTATTATCACTGTGGATAAGCGAACATTCATGGCTTCAGTTAGCTGTAGATCAGATACAGAGCACAGCTGTGACATTTGAAGCCAATGGCAGCATAACAATTGAGCACTGCTGCCAAAATTTGAAGGTGGTGATGACTGGGCGTCTCTGATGCATAGTTCATACAGATAACTTAAGGTCTTTATGATGGGGATTGAGGCAATGAAGAGTAACAAATAAAATTAGGAAGGAGCAGGAGTCATACTCCATTAGTTACATGGCTGCACTGAAAGGTAATAGAAGGCTGGGTGGTTGTACTTGTGCAACTTCCTGGACTCCTTGCTGTTGACCACTCTTCTTCTGTGTATCTGCATTCTTCCCATTAGTGGTTAGGGAGAAGTTTTGAGATTAATAGTTCCTTTGTTAACCTTGGCCGCCCCCTCTCCCTTTTGCTGTCAACATGGTTTGATAGAGCCTTTGTTAACCTTGGCCGCCCCCTCTCCCTTTTGCTGTCAACATGGTTTGCTAGAGCTCTGTACTTCAGCTTTGATTTGCATCTTGGGAGACCTGACTCACAGTTAATCCAATCTTTGCAGTGATTTATCCATAAAAGTACAGGGTGTAGGGTTTTTTTTTGTTTTGTTTTGTTTTTTTGTTTTTTTTAAAGTAAAAGCTAATTTGAGTGAGTGGCTAAAATTTGTTTAAAGGAGGAAAAACATTTTCATTGGCAAATCACATAGTCTACAAGTTGACACATATTCCAATCCAGGCCTTATTTTATACAGTTTCTGTTGAGACTTTTGCTATGTGAAGAAATGGAAACCTTTTAAGGCTAAAACCAGGCTTTTCTTGTGGTTTGATTGCATGAGTGTGATAACTCACTTCCTTTTCATAGTGTACTGTGGCATATGAATTTTTTCAGTGAAAGCCTTAACCACACTGACTTCCTGTGGTTGACTTGGTACTGCTTAAAAGCCGCACATGGTTTCAGATAGGTTCAATTAACATTTTTATTTGGGAGAAGTAGTTTGTTATAGGAGGATAATATAAATACATTTTATTCTGGAATCTTCATTTTATATTAATATAGCTTCCTTCTATGCTCTTGCTAGATTATGCTTGGTTTTTAAATTCCCCATTATTCACACAGTCTTCTTTGACAGAATAATTCACAAATGATTTTAATTGACACTTTGTCAATAAAAGTAATGGTTCATTATGAAGAAGTATCTGTTTTGGATTGCTAAGATTTCTTGACATGTTTATCATGCATTCTAAAATCATAGTTCTATTGAACTAAGGCATCTGTATGGATTTGGTGTTGCATATTTCTGTGGTGAATGACCTTTACCAAAGTATAGTTTATATTTCAGATGAAACTAAATTTTTTGTTGGTAACTTGATTCTTGAACTTCTAGGTATTTTTCAGGCAGGGTGGTATTTCTGTTTAGAAAAATCTGCTAATAGACTCTAATATTAATGGCACAGAGAAATTTGGAAAATCTTATTTTTGGAACAGCACATAAACAAAAATCATAAACTTTGTGGGTTCATTTTATCATATACCCAATATATATGGGTTCATTTTATTGAAATCTTGGGCTTGCAGTTCTAGCAATCAATTGGACCAAACCAGGAATCAAGAGAAACTTTCCTTTCTCAGAGAATAGAGAGGAAGAAGAACAGAATGGTATCAAGTTTAAACTCCTGTTAACAAGTTTTAACTGTTAAACTCTCATTTAAACTCTTCTTTCCCCATGTAGAAATTTGTAAATTCATTTACTCAGGCAAAACCCATTTCAAAATATTTAAATTATGAATTAAGCATGTAAGTGTAGTATTACTGAAATTACTTTTTTTGGTGTTAGGTCCCTTTTACAAAAAGGCAAGACTGATTGAAACTAGAGGTGAATCAGCAATTAAAAGCTACAGCTGCCAAAGCATTTTAAAGAATATGTTGGTATACATAGGTTACATGCTGATCATAATAGCTTCGCAGAGCTTATTTTTGGAAACTGTATTTGCTTTCTTAAAAATAAAAAAGCAAAATATTGAACGGATACCAGGCAGGACAAATTCTAGTAATTTCTCTGTCATATTCTGGGTTAAAGACACTGCAAGGCATTTAGCTAAAGAAGGATTTTTTATTAAGAATTAGTAATTTTATTTATGCAAGTTAAATTATTTTAATCAACAACCAGTCCTGTGGTTGTTAATAGTTACTATAATATTTTAAGTTGGGAGGTTAGGTTTTATAACTGTTAAACCACACTGTTGAAATATATTTATTGTTCTAAACCAGTGGCCACCAGCCAGTGGATCTCAATCCACCTTGGAGTCGAACCAAGGCTGGAGTGGTGGGGGGGCTGAGTGGCTGTGTGCATGCACGTTCACGCCTCAACCCAGCAGGTCAATCGGTGTGGGAGGAAAGGGGCAGGGGTTAGGTCAAGGCAGGTGTAAATTGAGTGGGGCCCTGGCCAGGTGGGACTGTACCTGCTGGGGAGGTGTGCC
Source organism: Alligator sinensis (assembly GCF_000455745.1). Lineage (NCBI taxonomy): Eukaryota > Metazoa > Chordata > Crocodylia > Alligatoridae > Alligator > Alligator sinensis. Next base: position 3,711,868 of record NW_005841903.1, read on the forward strand.
CCCAAATTTTTTTGCCCTCTGCCTCGATCTGCCCTCCCCCTACCCCCTTTCCCTCCACACAGACTTACCTGCTGGGCGGTGGTGCATGGTAGATTTTGAGTTGCTTTTAAATGTCAAAGGTGATCTACTTAAAGTTGGGGACCACTGTCCTAAATCTTAAAACAATTTCTTAATTTTGTGCTAAGTATGCATTTCCCACAAAGGAAAATTACCACTTAAGATGAACTTCTGTAATAGTGAGGTGTGCAAGGTAATCTGCAAAATTTGAATCTTGCACTGAAGCTGGAACTGAACAGGCAAGCTATAATGCCTGGGTATCATTTGAATGTCATGATAGGGGCACCTACAGCATTTGGAACAAGGTAGGAATGAGAGAAGAGAGTAGAACAGGGGGTCTGGCGTCTGCTTCTGTGCAAAGCCACTGATCTGGAGACTCTGCTTCTACCTCAGCCTGGGGACTGGAGTAAAGTGTAAGAACTGGCACATCATGGGGAGGAGGTTAAATGATGCCACTTCCACCTCATTTGTGTACCTTTAACTGTGTAGAATTGGCATTTTGTGGGTGAAATAGATTCCACCCTTCCTGTGTTCAAACTTTTTGGTATGTATGTTTAAGATTTTACTCCAACATTTCTGAACTACAATTGTGGTGATGTTGCCAAGCATTTGTTCTCTTTGCAATTAACAGAGGTGGGTGAAGTTCTAGATTAGTAGTTAGGGAGACAAGGTTCTTTGGGTAGATGTGATGTCTTTTATTAGACAAACTAAATAGTTGGGAAAATTGTTTTTTACAAGCTTTTGGGCACAAACACCCTTCTTCAGGCAGTGGGAGACTGCTGGTGAATTGTGCTCTAGACCAGCGGTTCTCAACCTTTTTTATACCAAGACCCATTTGTAAACACTGGCCAGTCCCAACCCAGTGCCCCTCACCCCCAGGCCCCAGCCACCCAGTATGTGGGATGGAGGAGGGCCCTCGAGCAACACCTTGCAGGCTGGAACTGACTGCAAGGGAGAAGTTATGGTTTACCACCTTTTTCTCCTTTAAAGGAGAATCCATTTGTAACCCTTTCATATATTCTTGCAACCCACTTTTGGGTCACGACCCATGGGTTGAGAAATGCAGCTCTAGACTAGTAGTTTACATTACTTGCACTATTACTGGCACTATAATAGGTTGCACTTATTTTCACAAAAGTGTCTCATATTTTTAATCTCATCCTCTCAGTATCCAACAAAAAAGCACCTCTGTATACTCCCTTGTTCCACAACATTTTTGCTGCTTTAATCCTTACAATTGTCTTCCTATTTAGAGAGGAATGCAGTAATAGTTAGCTATACCCTTTTCTTTAGAGGTGCCATCTGGAAGGAGCTATCTTAACCAGGTGTAGAGCATGCATGTTTGAACTTTTCAGAACTTTTTTATGATGTGCCTTGAAGTCATAAAAGGCAACACAGGCAATATTGTAGATGACCATGGATAAAGGCAGAGGTAACATGTTTTTGTAAAATTACCTCATGGTTTGTTCTTTAGGATTTCCTCTGGTTCGGAGATTTTATTCCTCTCAAACCATGTTCTCTATGCCTCACCTACATTGGGGGGCAAAAGCACATCTGCAAATAATAATAATAAGTGTAATAACAAAGGCTCTTATGCTTCTTCTCTCTGGAGGATATTTTGATATATTTCTCTTTTAATAGCAGTGAAATTAGCATGTTCAGCCTGGTGATTTTTAGTTTCTAAACAGGAATTCTGTTATGTTTTTTCACTGTACATATTTCCATGGTATTGGAACATTTCACAAAGGAGAAAAAGGGGTAAGTTACCTCAAGTTAGAAAAGCGATCTTGATGGAGAATATCTTGCATTTAAAAGCTTGTTTAACTTTATTCCAGCTACTTAGTTGGTCTGTTAAAAGATATCGCCCTAAGACATCCTTTCCCTATCTAATACTTGGACCATCATGGTTACAGCATTCTGACCATGCTCAGGTTGGAAGTATGCAACTCACACAGGCGTGAGGCTTTTTTTGAACATATAGACTCATTTGTTGTTCTTTATACCAGTTCACAGAGCTGGGTTTTACATTTAGATTGTAGTTCTCAGATTGCAGGTCCTCTGCTGGACACAGGGCTTGCTTGCCAGTCTGGGTGTTGACAAAAATCTGCCTATGAGATGTCAAGAAATAATGATTCCAGTCCTCCCAGAGATGCACACAAAAATGCACTTGTTAATTTAATAGATTTCATAGACATTAGGGCTGGAAGGGACCTCGGAAGATCATCGAGTCCAGCCCCTGGCCCCAGGGGCAGGAAGTGAGCTAGGGTCAAAGGATCCCAGTAAGACAGGCATCCAAATGTTTCTTAAAAGAGTCCAGAGTAAGTGCTTACACTACCTCTGGAGACAGTCTATTTTAGGCCTTGTGGGGCTTGGACAGTAAAGAAGTTTTTCCTTATGTCCAGCCTAAAACTGTCTTGGAAGAGTTTGTGATTGTTTGACCTCGTCTTCCCATGGGGTGCTCTGGTGAACTGGCGTTCCCCCAGATCCTGATGTACACCCCTTATATACTTATAGGCAGCCACTAAGTCACCCCTGAGCCTGCGCTTCTCCAGGCTGAAGAGTCCCATGGCTCTCAGCCTCTCATCATAAGGCCTGTTCTCTTGCCTTCTGATCGTGCGTGTGGCTCTCCTCTGGACCCTCTCAAGCTTTTCCACATTCTTTTTAAATTGTGGAGCCCAGAATTGGATGCAGTACTTCAGCTGCAGCCTCACCAAGGCTGAGTAGAGCAGGAGAATGACATCTTGAGATTTGCTTGAGAAGCATCTGTGGATGCAAGCCAGAGTTTTGTTTGCTTTACCAGCTACAACATCGCATTGGTGGCTCGTGTTTATCTTGTGGTCAGGTATGACTACCAGGTTCCTTTTAGCTGTGGTGCGAGCAAGTGTAGCACTGCTGAGCCTATAAGTGTGATGCAGGGTTTTTTTCCCCCAAGGTGGAGTACCTTGCATTTTTCCATATTGAATGTCATCAGGTTTTTATCCACCCGTTTTCTAAGCCTGTCAAGGTTGGCCTGGATCACCAGCCTATCCTCAGGTGTGGACACTTTACCCCAAAGTTTGGTGCTGTCGGCAAACTTGACCAATCTGCTTCTGACACCAGTGTCCACATCGTTAATAAAGATGTTAAAAAGTACCACTGGTCACGGAGCACCACGATGATTCAGTTCCGTCAATTACCACTCTTGAGTCCAACCTCAGAGCCAATTCCCTAGCCATCAGACTGTGATGTTGCTGAGGCTGCAGTTGGCCAGTTTTTCCATGAGGAGATCATGGGACACCAGATCAAAGGCTTTTTTAAAGTCCAGATATATGACGTCAATCTCTTCTCCCTTGTCTAGGTGATATGTCACCTGGTCATAGAAGGAGATGAGATTGGTCAGGCAAGACCTACTAGCAACAAACCCGTGCTGGCTATCCCTCAGGATGTTGTCATCAGCCAGTTTGTCAAGAATGGTCTCTTTGATAATTTTTTCCAAGATCTTCCCAGGGATTGAGGTCAGGCTGATTGGCGTGTAGTTTCTTGGATTTACTTTCCTCCCTTTCTTGAAGATAGGCATCACATTGGCCTTCTTCCAAACTTCAGGCACTTCACCTGAGCAAAGTTCCTTGCCAGTGGCTGGGCTATGAGGCTTGCCAGCTCCTTGAGTACCCTGGGGTGCAAACTGTCAGGACCATCTGACTTGAAGATGTCCAGCCTCTCAAGGTGTTCCTTTACATGGTCAACACTGATAAAGGGTATAAATGCATCCTCACCCTGGCCATCCCACACCATGTTAGGCAGGGCTGTCCCTTTGGGCTGGTGAAAAGCCAACGCAAAATACCCATCAAGCAGGTTGACTTTTTCCTGAGCGTCAGTTGTCCCATTTGATTTAGTAGGGGTCCAATGTTACCCTTGCTTTTCTTTCAACTCTCCATGTATCTGAAAAAGGACCTTTTATTGTCCTTGATACTTACAGCCAGTTGGAGTTCAGTTGCAGCCTTGGCTTTCCTGGCTCGGACTAGTGCAGAATACTCCTCCTTTGTGGTGATTCCAGTCTTCCATCCTTTATAAGCTTCTCTTTTTAGACGCAGGAGGTCAAGTCCACTGCAGAGGCAAGGGGGGAGCAAGTGGGTTGCTCTGCCCTTTTACTGCCTTTCCTCTGAGATGGGATGGACATCGCTTGTGCTTTCAGGATTACTCCCTTGAGGAGCAACCACTCATCCTGAACTCCCCTCCACTTCGTGTTGTGGTCCCTTAGGGCTTTGACAACAAGCCTCCTGAGCTTATCAAAGTCAGCTTTCCTAAAGTTGAGGACTTCTGTATTGCTGACCAACTTGCCAGCTTTGCGGTGGATAGTGAAAGTGATCAGCTGGTGGTCGCTGTCTCCCAGCTTTCCTAAGAATTACTCTTCTGAGATGTAGTCATCTGTGTCTGCTCCTAATTCTGGATGTATGTGTAATTTCTATTGTTTGTGGAAAGAGGAATTTGGTAGTTAATATGCGGTAGCAGATGATCTGTGATGTGTTACCAGACTAGTGAGGTTCAGAAGTTGTCTTGATACCTAGATGGTCTCCAGTCATGAATGATTTCATCCTAGCAATTCCATTACGTTTTGGAAAATATTCTTCCCTTTTACATGTGGGGAAATAAGCCATCAAGGCAGGAAATGATTTATGCAAGTTAACACCATCAGAGCTTCAACCATGTCTCCCTAACTGTATGACCATCTTTCCTTTCTAGATGTTCTCTGAGAACATAGTAAAATTTTTGGCTGACACATATGTTCAGATATTCAGTGTGTAGCACTAGTTTTTAAACTGTACTGTGCTGGGATAAGGCTTATCCTGGAAAATGCCAGTGGTGGAAGTAACTGGTGTTATAACTAGATATGAAATGTCCCCTTTTGATTAAGAAAGGTACGTTATGTCTGCCTTTGATCATTCAGATTTGCAGTGCAAGATTGCCAGTGCTAGAACTATTATTTCTTTGAACACCTGTCCTAATGATATGTTTTCTACTACCATTTTCCTTGCCTTTCTCACTATTTCAGATCAGATAATTATAAAACACTTTAGTTACTACTGTGCTTTGCTTAAAGTTGTTTTAAGATCAGGATGCCTATGTTCTGTAGCTTGCACTGATTTCAAAGCCTTTAAACACAATTTGAAGGTTTGCCTTTGAACTTTGTATAGTTTGTGTTCTGTATCCTTGGAGGTTGCTTCTCCTCCTACTTTACTTGAAATCAGTTGGAATGGTTAGAGAAGCAGTCCCTGTGATTTATTCATCTGGAGCTGTTGGGAAGTCACCTCTTAATATTCCTGCTAAGTATCCAGATAACAATAATGAGTGTGTGTAGTGTCAGGACTTTATCATTCTTCTTAGCCTTACAGTTGAGTCTCCTCTTTCTCCCTCTGGTCTAACAGCCTGTGGGTAACAGTCTTCCAAGCATGCTGCAGGGGTCTGCCACATAGTCATTTTGTCTTGGAGGTGGGGGTTTGAGTGAAAGATTCTTAGTAGGCAGAGTAGATTTCTTTTTGAGTGTTTTTCTCATAGGATGTGGTAATTTGTGTCTGTGCCAAGTTCCTTTTCATTGATCTTGTGCCTAGGGAGATGTAGAGAAGTGCAATGCATAATTTTGAAAAATAAATAATTCAGACCTCTATCTAATTTACAGCATCCAGGCTTGCATCTGTCAGGCTAAATCACTAAAAACATGTAGTTCATGTTCTAAATAATAACTAAAGAAAATCCCACACATTAGATCTTAACTTGGATAACATTAACGATATATTCAAAAAAGAGGAAAATATACAATGATAATTTGGCTGTCAAACTTTTCCCTTGATCAGTAACTCTTGAAGCTGTTGAAAGCCTATTAGGACTATAAGACATGTTTTCTGTTTAGAGTGAGGTTTCATCTTTTTCCTTTATATGTATTCCTCAGTGTATGCATTTAGTTTCAGTAGTGTTCAGTTATTTCCATTCAGTCCATTTCTAGAAGTGTGCCAAACACTGATTTGTTACTAATCTGTAGAAACTTTCCTACATTTGATTCAAATTAACATAATTGATGTGAGTATCACCAGCTTTACATCAACCTTCATTTCTTTGCTTTACTGTTTTAAAGCCTCTGTGATGAAACTTTGGAATCTATTTTTCTCAGCAGGCTAAAAAGGTAGCACATAATAATTCAGAAGACCTACCTGGTAGCATTCTCTATTTCATCATAGCCTGTTGGAGACCTAAATATTGTCACATTTTGTCTTTCTGACTTTACTCTGAGATTTGTGTTCCCCTCTCTTCCCCCCAACTTTTGAAGCAACCTTCCAAAAGTCAGGGGTTTTTAAAAAATAACTTTAAAGGGAAGAGTAGTATTTTACTGTGGGTTATTTCTTATTACACACTTTTAAAAATTCAACTGTAACCTAAGTTTATAACTGTGTGTGTACAATTGTCCAGTAATCAATGTTAATCTCTTCCTTTTAGGGGTAACTGGATCAAATTTTCATATTTTAAATCTGACTATGGTGTATACAATGTGACAGACACTTTCTAATTAGAGAAGTTATAGACTCAGTACTGAGGAGCTAGGGATATATCAGTGGAGGTTAAACTCCAGCAACCAGATTAGTAGGAACTGCCCTTCTTAGCTCTGATGCTGCATATGGTTTACATGTGTGAATAACTTGCTTTCAGGGGAGCTCCTTTTATTGCATAAAGTGAAGCATATATATGTCTGGGCAGAATTAACAGCAAAGTTAAAAATGCAGCTATAATCAAAGCAATTTGAATAAATTTAAGGTACCCATTTACTTTGTAATAAACCAGTAAGATATTAAACTAATAGAAGGAGCATTTGGTGCTACTGGAATCAAGGCATTGTTATGTAGGTGTAAGTGGAAAAAGCTAGAATATCGGGCAGATGGGGTTAACTATACATGTGATCAAAGCAACTAAGGAAAGTTTTAATTTTGCACCCATCTAAACTCCAACCGAGCTCAAGCAATGTCATTTTTATGCACATGCTTTTTAAAACTGTTCCCATATATTGACTACATAAATTTAGCCTTCCATTGGAACTCACTTCACACAATTCATAATTGTAAACATTCCAGCCCTCTCTTTTGAAAAAGCTTCTTTCTGTATATTTGAAGATTCATAGTTTTGAAATAACTTGATCAGTGCTTAATTGTACATTAAAGCATGTTGCTGTGTGCGCCAGCAGTATGAATGTGAATAGAACAATGGATGTCTTTATATCTTTAATGCACTGGCATTTTGCTCATGCTGTTTGCTGTGTCTCCATCTGTACCCCCTCATCTTCATTGTTGCCACTGCCAGTGAAAGGGGAAGCATACAAGAGCAGATGCTGCTCCTCCCAGTGACAGCACCTCCAGTAGGGAAAAATACTGAGAATCTGCAAAACCTGTTTAAAATTAAAAGTATGAAGGTGGCTGGTAAATGACACTGGAAACCAGAACCCTCGCTCACTCCCCTTTTTTATATCAAATAAGGTGAGGAGAGCCACAATCTAGGGAAGATGAGCATATTCCCTCCGCATGTAGTCCCTGCAGGGCCAGTGCCCAATGTTGGGTGAGTGTGGGTGGGTGTGTAGGGGAAGGGGGGGAGGAGGAGGTTATTCTTGTACTGTGGTAAATTCCAGTGTGAGTAGTGAACTAAATTAAATAGGTTAGCATGCTACTTGACAGTAACACTCCCTGTCATTACTAAAGGTGTTTCCCAAGGAACAGATCTTTTCCCCCCTGTTTCAGCTTCTCATTTGCAGTCTTTACATCTCTGCTTATTACATCCTGGAGCAGCATCACCTTGAACTTTTTTGCATTGATCTTCACTTCAATAGATGCTAGCCTGATACCTCTACTACCCTATCATCTTCTGTAGGCCATCCACCCTCTTTGCCAGTGCTGCAACATTGTCAGCAAAATCCAGGTCATATTAGCCTCCTTTTGTTCCATCCATTGTGTCCCTCTACTGCCCCTGTCAACTAGTTTCATTAACCAGTCAATGACTATTCCAAAAACCACAAACTGAGACCTTGTGTTGCACTTCTGTTTTAATTTTGATCCATTCAGAGTATTTATACTTACCCTTAAGATGTTATTCAGGTTTTTTTCTGAATCACTTGCAATAATATTAATGTGCTTTATGGGAAACAGTAATTTTACAACACTTGTTTTTAAAATGCATGCTTCATGTGGTGAATCAAATACCTTTTTGGAATTGATAGTTGGTAGCATTTGACCACTGGTATCCTATCCTGTACACCTACTTATAATTTGACTTACAGGTGAACACTTGCTCCATATACTGCCTCCTGTTCTTTTACTTCACTCTCCTTTAAAATATCTTTCACTTGCTCTTTTGATTATTTCTAGTACAATTGTTTCAATTGCCTTGCTTGGCAACCCAAACAAATGGTTACAGAGGCCTCCTTAGACCCATTTTAGTTCACTAACCACAGTGGAATTTACCAAAGTACAAGAATAATCCTCCTCTTTTTCCTTTCCTCCCCCCACAACTCCCCTGCACATACATTGTTGAATGCCTAGGAGAAGGTAGAAAGACCTGTAAAGTAGTCCAGCAGTCTTGATATATAAGAAGATTCCCTTCCTGGTTCTGAAATGGGCAGTCTGCCTAACCCCCAGCTTTTCAGAGTAAGAGTGAGATGGGAAGTCCACAGTGGCTCTAGTGTGCAAGTGGCAAACTGTATGAGGCCCCAAACTGGGAATGTTTTTTCCAGCATCACTGCATTGCCCAACAGCAGTAGCTGAAGTCAGATGCTTGCTCTAGAATCTGGCCTTAGATTCAATGTGTTCTGTTAATTTAGTGGTGAGTGTCAGTTGAGTCTCTTGACTTTGAGAAATTTTGCTACAGTTTATTGTAGAATTATTATTAGTAGATGGATTTTTGCAGTAGTGCTGCAGTTCAACAAAACATTTAAGCACATGCTTTTTACTTCTTCGTTTACTGTGGGTGTAGGCACACTATTTCAGATCCATGCATTTGCTATATGGCTACCAAATTCTCTGTTTGTTTGCTAACATTAAGAAATTTTAGTCTATGATTTTAAATATGTTCCTAACTAGTAGTAGTTACCCTTCTTAACTTCTGTTCTAAGTCCCTCTTAATACTTGGCTTATGTTTGTTAAAACGTACCTTTATAAAATGTTTTGTCTTTCTTTGAAAAGCTTCTTAAAACTAGTGTGTGTGTGTGTGTGTGTGTGTGTGTATGTGCCGTTAATTTTGCTGTATGCTGTACCATTCTAAAAAGTGTTTAGACTTTGGGATTTTTACTTGCAGTTGCTACTTAATTTCTGATAATGAAGACTTGATCTACTGCTATAACTAAGTTGGTTAGGGGTGTGACTTCTCTTTTTTACAAAAAAAATGGACATGCAGGGCAGCAAATATAAATAAATAAATAATACACACGCACACACACTCTCAGTTTAGAAACTCTGGAACCAATGGTGTGTTTTCTTCTGTGTGTGTGTGTGTGTGTGTGTGTGTGTGTGTATATGTGTGTGTGTATATGTAGATGTATACACACACACACACAGAAGAAAACATACCATTGGTTCCAGAGTTTCTAAACTGAGATCTCAGTTGCCCAACATTACCAGGCTTTATATTTGCCACCTGCTGGTTGTGCTTGTGAAGTGCAAACTGATGTTCTTTTCAAATACAAGGCAAATACTGTGTGAACACTGTTGTGCTCAAAGTTTTGGCCCTATGGGTCAGATGAGTGGAGCTGTGTTGGGCCGTGGGCCGGATTGCACTCCATGCACTGGGATTGGAACTCATCTATGCCTGGGCCCATGCTGCCCTGCATGTCCAATCTAGCATGCAGGGCCACAGCCCATTAGGTTTCTCTCATACCCAGAGAGAGCCCTGTGGGCCAGATGACCTTTAACCAGGGGTTGGATTTGACCTGTGGTTCAGCACTTTGCTGTAGACTGATTTTGTAGACAGATCTGAATGGGAGCTTTGGACTCTTCTTCCTTTCATTGACCTGATAGAAGTTTACAGTGTGGAGTGGTTTCAGAGCTTTTTCATCTCTCACCAAATGGCCCTTTGGACAGAAGGACCAGGAAGGAGTAGCTAAATGTGGGGAGTGGAAGTGTGAGGTTGCTGTTTCTAGACTAAAAAGAGTTATATTTCCTTTTGAAATCATTTCTGCCCATGTTTTCCTGAACAGTTCTAGCAGTGGTAGAGACATTTTTGCTGAGTGTAGGGGCTTTGGTTCACCTCTGCATTATTCTCTTCTGAGCTGAGTAGCAGCTGGAGAAGAGGAAGCCTTTCACTATTCCTGTAGTCCTGGAAAAGAGCCTGGGGATCCTGAAACTTCAGATGGATTTCTGAGGGCGAAATGGGGGAAAAATTATGAGAGAGAAATGTTTGTGGTGTAGATTGCATCTAAGTTTCTTTAGATTTCAGTTACCAACTCTTGGCTGAAGGGGAACTAGATATGATTATTCTTGTGTCTGAAAATGCGTGTAGGTTTCTCATTAGAAATGCTGGACAAAATCTTATTTAATGCCTTCTATAAATAAAGAAACTATTCCTTGGAATGAGCTAATCTGTGCAGTAGGCTTAATGTTGGAGCACACTATGAAATAGTAAAGTACAGGCAATTCTTCTTCCATTACTTAGTTGATGATGTCATCATTTTAAGCCTGAAAGGAAGTTACTTTAGTTTTATCCCAGGTTTCATACCAAAACATTTGAATCACTTTTCTTTTAGAAGTGCTTGTTTGAAAGAGCAGTTTTTAAGGAAAGTTGATTCTGGTAACATCACTTATATTTCAGAAGAGGTGTCTTAAATGTTAACTCCAACTTAATATGAATTTGAATGAATTTATTCATGTCTCCTTTGAAGTGGTCTTTATGAGCAGTAGGATGGATGGAGCTGATTTGTAAATCATAGGAAATTATCAGAAAGGTTGAATTTGTAATTCTTCCAGTTCTGTGAGAGAGCCCTGTGATATCATCCTCTGATCTGTTGATATTTGTAGCATTTAGTGTGGAGAACAGCTTGTGAAAAGATACCCAAAGTGACTATAATCTTCTGTTTCAAACAGTAGCTTTTTTTTAGTTTCATATGGTATTTAAGGGAGCTTCGGTCAAACTAGTTTCTATATCCTCAGTAACATGAAGTTTGATGTATCGGTCAGTGTACCAGGTCTATAGAAAATCTATCAAGGGGCAGTTATTTTATGTAGTTACACATTCTGTACACAGCTCCTTGTCTGCAGTCTGGCTGAGCCAGCCTAAAAAAGCACTTGGACCTTGGATTTTCACCTGCACTTTCTGTTGTACTTCTGATGGCAAAGGTTTGATCTGTATACAACTTTTTTGTAATACTTTTGTACTTCTATAGGGCTGGGGCTTAAGCCAGTGCACCTTGGGCCCCCCCCTGGCTGTACCATGACTGGGCCTAGAGCCTGTCACGATGGGGCCCATCTGGCCCTGCTGCCACCAGATGGTGGGATCGGCAGGTGCACTAGGGTTGGATGCTGAGGTTGGATCTGGCATGCCATATGTGGCCATTTGGTTGGTGCACAGGGTTGGTTAATCCAGCACATGGTTGAGGAGTGGGCCTCCCCACAGGTCCACTACTCAAATTTAGCAATGGAAGTCAGGTGTGGAAGGCAGCAGTGGCAGTGTTCATTGCCCTGGCTCCTGGAGCCACTGCTGGCTAATTGATGATGCTACTGCTGCCCCCACCTTTTTTCCCCCCCTACTCCCTCACTAAGTTTCTGGACCCATGTGGAGGCCTTTTCCTTGTATATATTGCATACCCTCATTTTCCCCAGCTGGTTTTAGGGAAAAAGTTGCAGGTTACATCCAAAAAAAATACAGTAATAGTGTATGAACCTTTTGACTGTCACTGTCTGTGGCTCTAATCCTAGTAACTCTTCTTTTTTGGTTTTCCTGTAAAAGGCTACTCTTGTGTAGCAGTAGGTCTCAACCTTGTTAGATTCAGGACACCTTCCATAACTGCTGAATTTGGTGAGACCCTGATTGAAAACCAATGTTGTGATAACTTAGCTTACCTCAGTAGTTCTTAACTAAGGTGCTGTCACTGCTACTTCCATGTGAAACTGCCTTGTGCATGTCATATGGAGCCTGATCAGGAAGGCCTGCAGTAGGATGTAGTGCTTCTGCCTGCATTGGGTTTATCTGATAAACTTGCTGCAGTCCTCCCCAGTCTGGCCCTGCAAGCTTCACCCAGAAACAGTGGTGTGTAGTATACTTTCACCTGGTAGCAGTGGTGGTGCCTGCGGCAGAATGCCACCTCTGTCTCTCCCCAAAAACTCTGCTATGTGACAATTTGGTTAACATGGTCTCTGCAGAGGGCAGTCATCCCCCTTTCAGGTTACCCTAAGTTGTAACCTGAGCTGGATACATTTCTGAGAAAGGGGGGAAACCTGCTCCCTCTGCCTACGTGACTGGCATCACGTACCTGGGTGAGGGGCTCATGCTCCCTATTGTTCTAAGCAATGCTAACCTGACTGGGAGGGGGCTACAACCCCTGCCAGTCTATCTGGCAACCAGTTATGCATTTCAAATTGGTTGGCTGGTAGCCAACAAGTGCTGGCCTCCATTGGATCAGGTAAATGAGGTCATAAGTTAAGGACTGCCCAGGAGGAGGGGCAGGAGCCATGATGAAAACTTAGAGAGAAGCTGGACCATCTGAAACTTGCTTTCTCTTGAAACTCATGATCAATGCATGATCAATGACCTGCCTGTCTTCAGAGGGACTCCCCCCCTGCCTCTGGATGTTACTCGTGAGTAAACTACTTGAGACTAACTAGATATATAGCTTGCAGTAACTCAGATGCGTGATCAAAGGCTACCCAGCCATGCCAGTTTGCAATATGGGATTTCTCTGATAATGCTGTACCCTATTCCAAACCTACTCCTTGTAACCAATAAAATTCTCCTTTGTACCTAGCATGGGAGATTTATTGGGAGTGAGTCTAGATTATGCCTTGGGGTCCCCTTGGTTCGGCTAACTAAGGAAGACCACTATTTGTGCTCTAGACTGGGGGTCAACATTGACCACAAGATGAACATGAGCCTGTAATGCGATGCGGCAGCTAGTAAAGCGACCAAAACGCTGGCTTGCATCCATAGATGCTTCTCAAGCAAATCCCGGGACGTCATTCTCCCCCTGTACTCGGCCTTAGTGAGGCCGCAGCTGGAGTACTGCGTCCAAGGGAAGCAGACCCTATGATGACAGGCTGAGAGCCCTGGGGCTCTTTAGCCTGAAAAAGCGCAGGCTCAGGGGTGATCTGATGGCCACCTACAAGTTTATCAGGGGTGACCACCAGCATCTGGGGGAACGTTTGTTCACCAGAGCCCCCCAAGGGATGATGAGGTCAAATGGTCACAAACTACTTCAAGATCGTTTCAGGCTGGACATAAGGAAGAATTTCTTTACTGTCTGAGCCCCCAGGGTCTGGAACAGCCTGCCACCGGAGGTGGTTCAAGCGCCTTCATTGAACACCTTCAAGATGAAACTGGATGCTTATCTTGCTGGGATCCTATGACCCCATCTGACTTCCTGCCCTTTGGGCGGGGGGCTGGACTCGATGATCTTCTGAGGTCCCTTCCAGCCCTGATGTCTATGAAATCTATGGAAGCACCCCAAGTTCTTGAAGTGGGTTGAGTACCCTCAAGGGCTACTAGGCCTGTGTTTCCCAGAGGGCACAGAGCCAGGATCACTCCAGACCCCGGGTGGTGGTTGCGTTACTTCCAGGCTAGCGGGTGTGCTCCAGGAAGGGGGTCAGCCAGATGTGAGGGGCCCCCAGGGAGGCACTTGGATCCTGGAAAGAGGTCAGGCGCAGTGAGGTGGGTGGCTCAGTGCAGGAGCACCCCCAACTGGCCTGCCACAGTGCCCACACCCTGACATGCCTGAAAGTATCTTACAGTAACCCAGTTAAGAAGTATTCAGCTGCAGCATGATGTCACAAAAAAAGAATGCGCTGCTGTTCTGATTTAGTTCTCAAATTAAAGCTAATAATTAATATAACAGCTACATATTTGTAGTTTCCATTTAATGTCTCTATTACTTTAAAAAAAATCTAATTAGAAGTTCACATTAACTCAGTGTACAATTTGCCAGTAATGTAACAGCTCACATTCTGTATGGTCACTTTCACGCTGATTAAACTAAGTGGATGGGCTAGGTTATAGGGATTTCTGTATTTTATAATCATAAACGCATATGTGTTATGCACATATTTTATAGACCTCCTGTGTTGGCTTATAAACATATCTTCAATCCTGAAATACTGTTGCTTTTTTATTCCAATGCCACTGTCGTCACACTTTGGTCCTTAATGTGGTCCTTTCATTTAGTACCAGTGTTCTGACTTCAGTGCCTCTCCCCCCTTAGTTAGATAGCAGGTCAGCTTCCCACTGGAGGAGACTTTGATGATGCAGAATATGAGTATATTCTGAGTATAGTTTGCTTTTAACACATTGGTGGCAGATATATATAGTGTTGTTCTGGGTTGAAAGTAGAGTGGTTACATAATGTACTGTTATACACCATTAGGTGTCAGTCCCCTCTAGGGTACAGTTACCCCTGGACCCTGGTTTGTTTCTAATGGTGTAGCAGTTGCATGTCTGCTTCCTTTGTCAGCTTCATTTACAGGTAGCCATTTGCTTAATGCAGATCTCCAGCTGTTGGGCATTGGGGGCTTGCACACTTCAGGGACTGCGCCCTCCTTGCCATGTGTGCAGCCCAGCTCTCTCTTTCCCTACAGCCCAGCTCCCCTTATGCTGTGCATGTAACCTCACCCCCACCCTAGCCACATAAATTGCACAGACTGCCTACCCCACAGTACAGACAACACCCACATCCTCCTGTTGCACAGGCATCCTACTTGCAGCATATGTCATGGATAGCCTGGTTTCCTCCTTTGCCAGGCGTGCAGTGTATGCAGCCTGGCACCCTTGTGCTGCACTGCCCTACTCCCAGGACGAGGGGCAGGAACCAGAAGTTGGAGGGGGAGAAGGGGAGGCTGGAGACCTTGGCTGCTGCTGCCACAAGAGCAGTGGGCTAAGTGGTGGCCAGGCAGGAGTCTGATGGCCACATGTTAACTTCCTGTGGGCTTCATGCAGCCCACAGACAGTCAGTTGAACAGCCCTGGCTTAATGCAGATGGTATCCTCTGCTGCCTTGTGGCCAGATGCTGTAATTCATGTAGCTAGCTTGGGAAAACTCATTTACACTTACTATAAATTACTCTAAAGCAGTTTGTGCCATGAGTTTGCACCCTTAGGCAATCCCCTCTTCCAGAAATATCAACCCACACAGTGATGCCTAATTCCCAGAAAGCTACGCTTTCTTAAGGACTTGCTTCTAAGGATAGAGAACAGATCAGAACAGGGTTTCTTTCAAAGGGCTGCTGCATAAAAAATCAACAACATGCCTTTTCTTCAAAGATTAACAATTGGTTCAGATGCTGAGAGAGAATTTAGAAGAGCATCTTGTTGCACTGCTTGGTTGTTGCACTGCTTGGTGACTGCTAGTCATAAAAAGAGGCTGAAGTAGAAATTTTAATTTATTTTCTATACACCCAGTTTATTAAAATTGGATGGAAAGGAAAGATGTCTATGTGGGAGAGTTTGGTTTTTAGCCCTGCCTGTGACCTATTATATAATTTAATGCAAGTCACTTAACTTTTCTATGCCCTCCATCTCTAAAATGGTTTATATAATACTTCTTTATCTCATAGGGCTGTTGCTGTGTTTAATTCATTGATGTTTAACCGGAACTGTTCTAACAGGAGAGATGAATCAGAGACTAGAGCTTCCTGTGATGCTTGTAGGAAGGCTGCTGGGGACTAGGAAGTCTGTTTTCAGAGTCTGTGGCTGTTTTCTTATTTTCAAAATGTCACCTGTTTCTCTCTAAAGTACGACACATAGTTTTACCACAGCTGTAAGAACTGTGCAGAGGGAGGAAATGTTTCTTATTTAGCAGCAGGCAAGATTCTTTGAGTAGATGTGATATCTTTTATTAGACCAACTGAGTAGTTGGAAAAAAGTTCTTGGCAAGCTTTCGGGCACAGCCACCCTTCTTCAGGCATAGGGAGTCTCTGCTGGTTTGAGACTCCAAGGAATTATTTAACAGCATCACCCCTGAGTGAAAATTGTCCTCTTTGTTGCTATTTCTGCCCCTTATAGTTTCTCTTCTCTTCTTTACTGCCCTCCCTTCTATTCTTTTTTTCCCGTCTTCACCACTTTCTTATTCTTCCTTACAGCAACTCCCTATTTCTTTCCCATCCACTCTGTTAAACCATCAGTGATAAGGTATGTATTGTCCTTAAGAATACTAGTATATTTGAGTAGAGAGTT
The DNA here is from genome assembly GCF_000455745.1 of Alligator sinensis. Lineage (NCBI taxonomy): Eukaryota > Metazoa > Chordata > Crocodylia > Alligatoridae > Alligator > Alligator sinensis. The sequence goes on from NW_005841903.1 coordinate 3,728,295, forward strand.
ATTCCTTATATTTATACAACACTTAGCAGGATGGGCTTCCAAACTTGTTGGTTTTAGGTGCTAGTACAATTCACATTTTAAAAATATCAAAAGTTGACATTTAAACTGTCATCATTTGACTTCAAATTTAGCAGGATGTTTGGATAGGAAGAATTCACAACTCTGAGAACCCTTATTCACAGACCAGGGAAGAAGCTACTGGTTTAGCACCAGTTTGTAGCAGGGTGATCCTGCCTGACTAACCTGCTTTTTTTTATGATCAGGTCGCTAAAGAGCTTAGATGCAGGAGTTGAGGTAGATGTCATCTACTTGGACTTTAAGAAGGCCTTCAACATGGCCATCTGATTCTTATAAACAAATTGAATGGCTGTGCCATAGACGATTACACAGTCATGCAGGTGGCAATTGGCTTAAGGGTCGTACTCAGAGAATGGTGGTGGATGGGTCTGTATTGACCTAGAAAGATGTGGGCAGTGGGGTCTCCCAAGGCTTGGTCCTTGGGCCAATGCTGTTCAATATCTTCATCAGCGACCTGAATGAGGACGTAGAAAGCGCTTTGTCCAAATTTGCAGATGATACCAAACTATGGGGCAAAGCACTGATGCAAAGAAACCGAATCCAGGTGAACCTGGACAGGTTAAAGAAGTGGGCAGAGAACAATAAGATGCAGTTCAACAAGGACAAGTGCAAGGTGCTGCATCTAGGGAGAGGGAATTGCTAGCACACCTATAGGCTGGGGGATGACCTTCTCAGCAGCACAGTGGCAGAAATAAATCTCAGAGTCGTTGTTGACTCCAAGATAAATATGTATCATCAGTGTGACAAAGTAATTAACAGAGCTAATCGCACTTTGTCGTGCATTAATAGGTGCATCACAAACAGGTCCAGGGAGGTGATGCTCCCCCTCCATGCAGCACTGGTCAGGCCGCAGCTAGGGTACTACATCCAGTTCCTAGCACCACAATTCAAAAAGGATGTGGACAACCTTGAGAGGGTCCAGAGGAGGGTCATTCGTATGGTTTAGAGGCCTGCAGGGAAGGTGTTATGAGGAAAGGCTGAGGGACGTGGACCTTTTCAACCTCTGCAAGAGAAGGTTGAGGGGGAATCTTGTGGCAGTATACAAATTCACCTCTGAAAAACACTTCTGCATGGCAGCAGAAATCAAAGGAGTGGTTGGAAACAGGTTCCTTTTGCCTCTTATGCCAGCTGGATAAGAGAGGAAAATTAGGAGACTTGCCTTGCTTCCCAGAAGAAATGAGGTTGCGTTGCTATATAAGTGTACCTTTTCATTACCACTAGGTTGTTTGTCGACTTCCACTTCCAACTCACAGAAGTGTTGCAATTATTCCTGTATTAGGAGTGAACAGAGATTTCTTCTATGACCCATTGTGGTCTGCTGCCCATGAGTTCCCAGTCAATGAAGACTTTCAATTGCTACCTGTTTGCATTTCCAAAGTGCTCCAGTGGCCATTGTGTAAGGCTAAACTTCAGCAGGTTGGAAATATTAGTTCTTGGGTGTGGAGAACTTTCTTATCATGGTATCTGACAATAACTTAGGCTGTTTCTTTACTTCTCTTTTGTGGATATTTATTTTGACACTCAAGAACTTCACATTTTGAGCTTTGGCCTTGATCCTGAACCTGGAAGATGGACAAAATCTTCTAGGTACAAGCAGTTGTCTTGACAAAGGGTTCTTTTTTGTGTGGTTTCTGATTTCATTGACTTCTGATCAAAACCCACTCACTGGGAAGTTTCTCAGTGCAAGGAAACTGCTGTGAAACAAACTAGAGTTTAGATATAAAATGCAGTTGCTCTTCTGCAATGAGTCCCTTGTGGACATTGCTACTCTACAGTAACAGCGACAGATCAGAAGTGCTGGCCCACCTTGGATATGAGCTGGGTTGCTTCAGCCTGCTGCTTGTAAAACATTGACTGCTACGCTAAATTATGCCATCATTTGAGTGAAGAGGAGCCTGGCAAAACATATACAAGTCTCTTCTATACTTCAAATTTTGTGGAAGTACAGGTCTTACACTATTATAAAAAGAAGGAGAAGAGTAACAGTAACTTGGGTGTACCTGGTTGTGTACCTCCTTCTCCAACTGAAGGGAGATGTTGGCAGGGCAGGTGCGCTGTGGGGGGAAAACTGCGGCTGCATGCAGCTTCCTTCCTTCCCCTTCAGAGAGCCAAACCAGGACACTATATATCTTAACTATATACAAGTTTATTCATATTTACAAAACATTAAGAGATAAATATGCATATAAACACAAACATATACATACATTACCATATTCTATAAGATTATTACCCTATTCTCTCTCTATATATATACATACACATCACTAGGGAAAACAGGTGAATCAAAGATAAATATGACAGTGGAGGATCCCAGCCAGGCCTCACTAGAAGTCGCACACTCTAACTTCTGTCATATTATCAATTTACAAATATAACGATACACAAAATATAGCATACAATATTGAACTCAAGTTGATTTTACAGGCCTAGGCTGTTCTGGAGCCTTGGCTGCATTCCCATGCCTGCAAGGGCATGGTAACCCGAGTTGCCCTGTGCAGCTCCCAGGTCTAGGTCTGCTCCCGGCCCACTCTGCAGTGCCACCTGCACCACTCTGCCCTGACTGTATGCCATGGCTGGAGACCCAAGCCGCCTTATGCGGCTCCCAGGGTCCTGCCCCATGCACTGAGCTGTGCAATGCTCCTCACTTCTCAGCGGTGGGGCTGGGATGCATCCGCTTGTCGCTCCCCATCCAGCATTGAGACAGGGTCTTCAGGCTCTTCTGGGGCTGCTGCAATCGCCCCACTCCGCAGCTCTCCCCAGCTTTTCTTTAGTCCATCTTCCCTCTTCTCCATCTCTCGCAGTTGTGTGTCCGTGTGCTGGGCATGCTGTTCTTTTATAGCCTCCGGGGGCTCTGCCCCCACATTGCAAAAAGGACCAATCAGGGTGAGGGACAGTAGGGTCCTCACCTAGGTCCAGGCTCTTTGCCTTACCCCAGGCAGAGGCAGGGCAACCTCTCTTCCTGATTGGTGGGAAAGTCCCACCAAAGGCTCAAAGCCCTTTTGAGGTGGGCTGCTACCAGCATCCCTGCCACAATAGAATCTATCCTCTAGATTAAGAGATTTAAATTGTTGAGAGAATATTCAAGCTCCAAAGCTAAACTGCATAAAACCTGCTTGAAAATATTCAACTACTTTATTTCCTCATGTTTCAGGGTATTGGTTGTAGCCATGTTGGTCTAAGGCCGTAGGCAGACAAGCGTCTTTGGGTAAATTTGATTTTTTTTTTTTTTTTTAATCAACTGAAATAGTTGGAAAACTTCTTCTTTGCAAGCTTTCAGGTGCAAACACCTTCAAGCAGAGGGAGTGTCTGCAGTTGTTTTGTGCTCTTCCTGGATCATCGTTCCCTCATGTTACCTTAGTTTATCATATCTAATCCAGCAGACAAATGTAATGATTCTTGATGATGTCTACAATATAAGGCCTTTCTTAAGATTTTGAGAAAATAAGTTCTTACAAGTAAGTATATATGTAGTTGACAAGAAACATTTTGCTGCTCTGGTAAATTGAGTACAAAATGATTCATGTTCTGAAGGCTGAGAGCAAATCTTACATACAGTAACACTAGGAAGACTAAGTCTTTACAGCTCCCTGTGGGACATGATGAAATAAGGAGCCTTCACTGCTAAGAATTTTGGAAAGCTTTCCAAGAATTTCTCACTTGTTTGAATTCCTTGTAGCATTCTGAAAATACATACAATGGGGATCCATTTTTTCCATTAACAAACTTGGAATAGATTCTGCCAATAAAAGCACCAGTTTTTACAGTATGTCCTTAGCTTGTATTTTTTGTATTTTCTTAAATCAGCCTCTCCCAGATTCCATATGACTCTATCATATGTCTGATAAGTGATTGACTTGCAATATCATTCTATGACATACTGCATAATGTTGTTTGTGTTAGTCCCAAATAGCCATAACATGGTTAATGTTCAGATATTTCTAGCTTTTATTTAAATGTGAAGTAGTAACATTCTTGTTATGTAAATCTGTTTTAACAGGGGAGATCAGCTTAAGTATGTACAACAGGACATTGGATGATCTTCATAAATTGTCAGTGCAACAGATGCCTTCCGTTCAGTAATATTGTAGCTGACTAACTTTAAAAAAGGTTATTTTAATTAGGTTTAATTTAAGGATGCTATGATAAAATTACAACCTTCTTGGATAAGGGCAATACAGTAGACTTAGTTCATCTATATGTAAGTGTCACAACCCAAAGGGTGTGATTTTTGTTTGTGTGCGCTTCGGCACTGCTAAATTGTCCCCGCTAAATTGCAGCTTCTTTGCACGGTGGAGTTTTCTGCTGCAAAAGAGAACCCCGGTGCAAGGGAGAATTTCCCGCCAATTTGAAGCTTACTTTGCAGGGTGCATTTCTTTGTTGCAGCACAGAAATGCTCGTTGCAAAGAGTTCCCGCCATTTGTATGCTAATTTGGGTCCCATTATTGGCCAGTTCTAAATTATTCACACGTGGCGGCTAGCGATTGGCTTGCTAGCCGTATAAGAGGCTTGAGTGGTTTCCGCCCAAGTTGGAGGACTCCACGAACAAGGGAGGAGGAGACTTCACGCTATGTGAAGATCTCTAAGCGCTGCGGATCCTTACAGACCCAGCGCATTTCAAGCAGGCAATGGAGGTCTGATCAACCTCTAGCCTCTCCCCGTCGCCGAGCACAATCCAGACGTATCCCTTCCCACGCGCAAAAGAACTGGACCCACGGAGCCTAGCAAACTTCGTGTGAATGAGTGAGCAGAAGGACCCACGGAGCCTAGCAAACTTCGTGTGAGTTTATTCAGAGCTCTTCCGGACGAGTACTTTCTTCGGCTGACATGACGGGTTCGCATGTTCAGAGCCTTCAGCCGGATTGGGCTAGAGTTCACGAGTCTAGAACTCTTGTCCGCCTCTTTTCTTTCCTGTCTGTAACTGCAACTTAAGCAAGTTTTCCAGCCTACACCACTGCCATCTCGGTGTAAGTAAACAATCTTTTAAACTACCGCTACGCGTCCGTGCCTAATTCCAGCTCGAAGGCCTTCCCTCTCCGCCCCGGCATGCCCGGGCTGCTGGCCACAGCCCGCGTGCAGCGCGAAAAGGGCTCGGGTCGCTCCCGGCCCGCACAGTAAGCAAAGCTTTTGTTGCTGTTCAAAGGTGAAATATCTGACTGGAAAGTGGGTACCTGTGCTGTTCTTTAGGGATCAGTCTTGGGGACTATCCAGATGAATATTCTTATTAGCAAGCTTGACAGTGTAGCTAGATGGGTCTTGATGTAATTTACAGAAGATGTTAAGATGGGGGGTATAGCCAGTACAGAAGAGAACTGGATAATTGTATGGGAAAATGTAGATATCTTGTCAAACAGTGCATTACATATTGTATGAGGCTTAACAGTGTGAAGTACTAAGTTACAGGGGTTTAGGTTGTAGCCGTGTTGGTCATTCCATCCAGGAAGAGCACACACCAACTGCTGAAACTTCCTTAGCCTGATGAAGGGTTTTTGAACCTGAAAGCTTGCTTAATAACTATTCTCCAACTATTTGGGTTGGTCTAATAAAAGATATCAAATTCACCCAAGGAACCTTGTCTGCCTAAGTACTAAGTTATGCATTTAGGGACCAGTATTAAGGACATTAACGATAAGATTTGGTTGGGGACAGATTGGAAACACCTGAGAGAGAGACCTGCATATATTGGTCAACTGTAGGATAACCAGGAGCCACCAGAGTGATACATCTGTGGAAAAATCTCTTGCAGTCCTCGTAGAGACAAAGAGGTACTAGAACTATTGTACAGGAAGTTGGTAAGACCCCATTTAAAACACAGTGCACATTTCTAATTGCCAGTTTTTAAAAAACAAAACAAAAAAACTTTCAGGAGCAAGGCATTGGCAGTGCTCTCATTTCCCCTGATTTTATCTATGGAGCATAGTAGTGCATTGGTATTTCTGGTATTGTTCCATATAGTCGTCTGTGAAATTATTTTAGGGATTCCTTGGATAAATGATTCCCTGAAAATGCAGGGGACTGGACTTGATGGCGGAAAAGACCACTTTCAGTTTTAGATTTATATATATATAGTGTATGTGGCATCAAAAGTTTTCCAGGCATTCTAGATGCAGATCAACCTTTCCTGTAAAACTGATTTAGTACTATTAAAAAAAAAAAAAAGTACTTCTGAATTTCATCAGGGAATTTACCAGTAAGTACAATTTTGGTATTTAACTGATATGCTGTTTCTCCTTAATGGCACATCACCTTTTGTAGAAGAGTGTATCACTGCAGATTTGCTAGTATGCTAAAAGAGTCCTGCTTAACTTGCATATATATAAATTGTAGTTTATGTTTTAGTTTATATTCTGCATGCCTATATTTATAACATATTAATGATACACTTCTAAATCTATACGAAAGGAATGAAATATTAGGCTAAAGAACAGATTCAGAGGTCAGGAAATGGCTGAGTGGCTTACTTAATATCTTCTTTGAAATTAGGTTTATTTCTTTAAATGAGAAATAATCCAATTAACGTAGCACATGTAATAATATAAACTGAACATTACTATATATCCATGCACTCAATATATTACCATATAACACATGGACCAGTAGGCTCATGGTGATTAGGTAGTTTGGCTCCCAATCTCGAATGATTTTCAGGAATATCAGAAGATTTACCTTGTGGAAATCAGACTGTAGAAATCTGCCTCTGCAGAAGATATAAACCATTCACTGTAGTGTCAATAGTATGTTCTCATCAATTGAAATACTATTGTAGGATACAATATCATTGATTGTTAAATAAATTGGTCAAAGGGTAAAAAAATTGTAAGCAGCAAGTAGGATGAGTCACTCTTCAAGTAGGGGACAAATTTTATCCAAAAGCTGTGGGATGGTACTGATGGGAGACTTCAATTTCCTGGACATTTGCTGGAAGAACAGTGCAGCCAAACAAAATGTCAAGCCAGTTCCTAACTTGTGTGGAGGACAACTTACTGTTCCAGAAATTGGAGGTTACAACTAGGGGATCATCTGTCTTGAATCTTGTCCTGACCAACAGGGAAAAACTGGTGGAGGATGTGAAGGTGATGGGTAATGTGGGAGGAAGCGATCACAATTTGATAAAATTCCAGATCCTGAGACGGGGAAAGCACAAGGTCTGCAAAATTAGGACGTTAGATTTCAAAAAGACAGATTTCATCTGACTCAAGAAGTTAATAGACACGCTATTATGGGAGGATAGATTAGAGGATAAAAACACATAGAAGGGCTGGGGCCTTCTAAAGGGCACAGTATTGGAAGCCTAGCAAAGAACATGATGGAAATATGAGAAGAAAGGTAAGAGACCAAAGTGGCTGCACAAGGAGCTTCTAAAATGCTTCAAATGTGAAAGGAAAACATATAGGCAATGGAGGAATGAGCAGGTCATCAAGGACATGTACCAGGAGATAGGAAGGAAGATGCAGGGACAAATCAGGAAGGCAAAGACAAAGATCAAGCTGCACCTGGCAAAGGAGGTTAAGGACAATAAGAGGTTTTATAAGTATATTGACCAGAAAATAACTAAGGAAGCTCTGGGTCCTCTTTTAACAAACCAGGAACTGACTACATATGCTGTTAAGGCAATTGAATAGGCTCTGGTGCAGTTGGCACTGGAGTTCATTGTTTCTGGCCCCTGCACTTACACATGCATCTGGGAACATGGCACATTGAGCAAGGTCAGAGAAGTCCCAGCTGGCAAGGAGTTGGGGAGGAGGGGTCATCCTACCTGCCCAGGGCTGCTTCATTTCAATCCGGCTTAACGTGCTGTGGAGGAGCTAGCTTGGGTGCTAAGATGCTTTAGTGCAGGGTTAGCCACCAGGCAGCCCACATACTGAAGCACCCTCATGCCCTGCCAGGCCCATCAGCATCTACAAGTTAACTGCAATGTAGTAAATAACGCCATTGCAGGACAGTACTAACCTACGGCAGCATTTATTAGTTTACTGCAACCTAATAAGGATGCACATGTAGATGCTGAGAATTTATTGTGGTGCTCATTAGGAAACTGCAGCAAACGTCCTGTGTAGACATGCCCAGTGGGAACTCCTAACACAGGATGGAAAGGAGGCAGATGTACTGAACTACTTTACCTCAGTCTTCACAAAATCTAAGCTGAAGCTTGACATCTAATAAGAATTATCTGGATAAAGAAGGGAGGAAGCTGACGGAGGAGATAACAAAAGAGACTGTCAGCAGGGCCAAATGAACAGGGCACTGGAGGAACTGAGGCAGAGGAGATCTTGGAGTCCTTGCTAATGATCTTCATGAAGTCATGGGAAATGGGCCAGGTGCCAGATGACTGGAAAAGGGCCAACATAGTGCCCCTTAAAAAAAAAAAAAAAAAAAAAATGAAAAAGAGGACCTGGGGAACTATAGACTGGTTAGCTTAACCTTAATACCTTGTAAGTTACTGGACTGTATCCTAAGGAAGGCTTTGGAAGCATCTGGAGGAGGAAGGGCTGATCACAAGCAGCCTGTCTAGATATATGAAAAACAAATCATATCAAACAAATCTGATCTCCTCTGTTGACAGAGTAACTACTTCAATGGATGAAGGGAATACTGCAGATACACTGTATCTGGACTTCAGCAAGGCTTTTGACAGTCCTGCATGATCTTCTCATAAGAAACTGGAAAAATGTGGGCTAGATAAAATTAAGGTGGACTGATAACTGGCTCAGTAGCTGCAAGCAAAGGTTAATTATTAACTGGTCCATGTTGAAATGGCAGGAGGTTTGGAGTGGAGTCCCATGGGGGTCTGTCCTGGGCCCATTGCTGTTCTATATGTTAATTAACTATTTGGATGCTGGCATAGAAAGCTTCTTGAGCAAGGTTGCAGATGACAAAACTGGGAAGGAGTGCAAACATGCTGGAGAATGCAAGCACAATCCAGAAGGATCTTGACAGTTTGGAAAGCTGGGCTAGAGCTAACAGGATGCAGTACAATGTGGATGAAAACCAGGTGCTACACCTTGGGAAGAATAATCAAAAACACAAATACAAAATGGGTGATTAACCTCTCTGGATGACAGCACTATTGAGAAGGATATGGGAGTCTTTGTAGATAACAGGTTCAGTACAAGTTTGCAGCATGATACAGCCGCACAAAAGGTGAACGCAGTTTTGGATGCATGCCTCTGCTTAGCACTGGTTAGGCCTTATCTGGAGTACTGCATGCAGTTTTGGACTCTACATCTTAAAAAGGACATGGAGAAGTTAGAGAGGGTCCAGAGGTAGGCAACACAGATGATCACAGGCTTGGAAAGCAATTCGTACAAGGAGAGGCTGAAGGAGGTAGGCATGTTCAGTTTGCGGAAAAGGCACTTAAGAAGGGGTCATGACAGCAATCTTCAAATATTTGAAGGGTTGCCATAAAGATGAGGGAAAGCACTTCTCTCTTACTGCTGAGAAGAGAATGCACACCAATGGCTTGAAGTTGAAGCAAAGTAAATTTTAGATTGGATATCCAGAAAAGAATCTTTACTGTTAGAATAGTGTGACAGTGTAATCATGAGCTATTGGTGCCGCTTTATGGGGGGCACATGCCCTTCCTGCATTCAGTTCCGCCGGGGGGTGGGGGTGTTCCCCCTGTGGCTGATATTGCTGCACCAAGAGAGGGGTCAATCCCACAGCCGATCTCACTGCCCAGGGGGGACTCCCGTGATGGCCGATGGCTGCGGCTGCTTCTGGGAGCAGCCGCAGTGATCGCCCGGTGCTTGCAGGGGGGCACCAGCACTCTCAGGGGGTGTACGTGCACCCCCTACGCATTGCCACTGAGTGTAATAGAGTCCACAACTTGCCTAGTCAGTCTGTCACAGGAGGCATTCAAAAAGAGGTTGGATGGCTGCTGGTTGGGGATGGTCTAGATATGTAGCTATGCCTAAATTCTATTGGTATGTCCCATGTTTCTGGGCTTTGCTGGTTGCTCCCATCCTCCCTTTCTATTAAATGTCATAGTGTTTTTAAGCCTCCTTCTTAGGCATTGGGTGTTGGCTACAGCCAAGTTTGGGGACTTTGACTGGGGTGCGCCAGTGTTCCTGCTGGGACCAAAGCCAGAGGTTCCTGGCTAAAGGGTTTTGTTCCTCCACTCAGGGTCAGACCTATCACCATATTTGGGGTCAGGAAAGAAATCCCCCATGATCTGTTTGGGGGATTTTTGCCTTCATCTGTAGTGGTGAGCATGACCCTCTCTACTTGTGACCTCTTGAGCATATATTGACAACATTTTATAGAAGCAGGACATTGGCTGCCATGGTTCCCCTGTTTTACCTGTGGCAGGTTAGGGTGTTAGGTCTGTGTTGTGTCAGGGTTGACGATAGTCTCAGGCAGAGTTTAGATTATGGATTGTATAGGATGATTTGGATAGGGATGATTCTACCTCAGGCACAGGGTTGAACTAGATGACCTCTGGAGCCCCCTTCTAGGCCTTTCCTATGACTCAATGGATGCATCTACACATCACCCTACAGCAATATAGTAATGTGCTACGTTGCCTTACGGTGCACTAGGATGATGGAGTAATCACTTCTGTCTACACATGGTCGCCAGCTACACCACTGTAGCGGTGCGCTCCCTGGGTATAGTGTGCTACTATGGTGATGTAGCGGCAAAATTTAACCGTGTGCTGCATGTACGATGCAGTAACTGCCTGTACTGTGCCAAAAGAAAGTACTAAAGCACGGCTCTGTAACAACATTGCCGTATGGCAATGTGTAGACACACCGTATGTATAATAAATAACGAAAGGATGATTCAAGCTTTAAGGCATGCATCCATTTTGAGACTTGTCTTTGTTTTAATTTAAAAGTATTAATATAAAAAAAAATGTAATATGAATGCCCAGTAGTGAAAGAGAAATAAAGCTTATAACAGCTTCACAGGAATATTGAGGGTTAAAGCCTGTTCCTAAAAACTGTAGCTATTTAATTCTGTAGAAAGCAGTTCAGTTTTCCATTTAGCTCTCACTTAGTGCTTAAAGACTGAAATGAAGAATGCTGTACTTTAAGGCACAATTTTCAAAAAAACCCAACTTTAATCAGTACTTATTGTTTTACTATAAAAGTGTAACTTGAAAGTGAATAGTGGAAGTTGTGTGTAAAAAGCACAAGGAGAGGAGAGTAGGTTGTAGCCGTGTTGGTCTAAGGACATAGGCAGACAAGGTTCCCTGGGTGAATCTGATATCTTTTATTAGACCAACCCAAATGGAGAGGAGAAACACCTTGCTATCACTAGCATGACCAAGCCTCCCTAATGATTTCTACCCTCATTGTACCCTTTGCTTGAAATTCCTGTCAGCTCAGCCTTAAAGGAAAGTGTGTGTGAAACACCTGAAATAAAGATGGGCATCAATGGAAGCAAACTTCCTGTTGAATGTACTACAGCAAGATTAGGGCTTTGTCTAAGCGTCACGTGATTTACCAGAAGAACTTAGCACTTGAATGACTGTGCACTTCACAGTTTCTGACAAACCTGACCACACAGGCTTTTAAGAAAAGAATTGCCTAGGAGATAAAGCATGATAGGTCCATGTGATTCCTTAGCTCCTTGGGCTGTTTTTTTTGTGATGTGAAAGGCAATGGGAACATTGTTAACTGGGTCATTTCCAGTTTTAATCAAACTTTTATCTCCCCCACAGCAAGTGGGAGTTTTGCCAAAGTCAGTTTAGTTTGGTGCACTGAGATGTGGATAAACAAACGTTTGTCACACTGCCCTCTCATTCGGAGTATTGGACCTCTGTCAGAAAAAGTGTTTGCTGACAAAAAGTTGAATCATCTGGCATTTAAGGGAGGGAGAAGGAGGTGGGAGGAGAAGCAGAGCTTAATTAACAATGAACATTTTCAGCAACGTAGTAGGGAGAGAGTTGTTTAATGTCACTGTTCTTCATGAAGGTGTACCAAAAGTAATAAATATACTTAGAGTAGGTGCTCATTTGGGACTCAGCCCTGCAAGGAGCTGAGCACACTAAAGTTACATACACATCAGAAGATTGCAGCATGTTGGCCTCACCTTTTTGAGGTCATGTACTGCTACCTTAAAGGGGGAAGAGACTTTTTAGTGGGATGTGTTACCCTGAATTGAAAGAGTATTATGAAGTAAAAGGGTACTTTAACAAGCAAAGCTTATGACTGTGTATTTGCTCACCTGTTCTCTTATTTTCTAATTGTATGACACTTGTGGATTTTCAGAAGTGCAAGGGCAGGGTTTGTTAGTAGGTGATTAGGATTTTCTTAACTAAGCTACAAAGATAAATGTTTTTTTAATATTTCAAGTTGGAAAATGCCTGTTTTTTTCTCTCAAATATTAGTTCATTAAATATATGTAGAAATGGATTCCTTTATAAGAAATGGTACCATACTTAGTTCTAAGATGAGGATTTTTTCCATTTAACATGTGGGGAGGGGGAAAGCCCTTCATCTTACAGTCGAGTGCCAGGGCAGTGCAGGGGCACGTAGCTTCTGTGACTTGAGCTCCAACCCCTACCCTCCTGCTGCCTGCCCCCACTGCCTCTGCACCCCACCATCTCCCCACTCCTCCCTGTCCCCCCTCCATGCAGCCCCTTCATCCCCTCCACACAGCCTCTTCTCCTTCATCTGTCATTGTCTTCCTGCCCCCTGCACTTATTCATGCATGCAGGCTCCATCTCAGGGGTGGGCAATTATGTTGGGCGGAGGGCCACTTACTGAGTTTTGGCAAGCCATCAAAGGCTGCATGACAGGCAGGCCGAGGGCAGATGAATATTAATTTTCTAAATTTTTTAGGGGCCCAGCAGGCTGGATAGAATGGCTTGGCAGGCCGCATCCGGCCTGCGGGCTGTATTTTGCCCACCCCTGCTCTATCTAAACTGCAGCTGAGGACACGAGCCCAGCCTCATAGTAGCGGCTTGCAGCCCACTTGGCTACTGCAAGCACTGGACTAGGGTTGTGCTCAGTGCCATAAACTAGAATGGGGATGCAGTCTGCTGGTGCAGAGTAAGGGTAAGTGAGGCTCGTGGAGCATGGAGGCTGGGGTGTGAGGGATAGGGGTGAGTAGAGGCTGGAAAAGGAAGGGAGAAACTAAGGCTGCATGAGGGCAGGAGGGGAAGGCACGAGGCAAACTGCTAACCCCTACCTACTCCACTGCCTATCCCCCTGTAGCAGCAGAGGGGGATGAATTAAAGATGATTTGCTAATAATTAGATTATGTACCCAGAAAACTGTGTGTGTACAAATTTTCCATATATAGAATCTGCTTATTGGGAATTGTCTTAAATCTGGGTCTCTTAGATTTGGGTAAATACGATATTAACAGCACCCTGATTGAGGTTTTTGAGTGAGTTACTCTGTGCTTTAATTACTAGTTCCTATGATGGATATAAATAACTGCCTTTGAATGGGGCCCAGTATATAGTATAAAACTGGTCAGAATATGACTTATTCAGTAGTGGAGGAAGGACAGTGCGACAGGGAAGGGTAAGAAAGTAGAGAGCCTGGGGTTCTGACATGATATGGTGGCTTTTTTGCAGCGAAGGATTTTGTAGTAGCCTGAAATTATGCTTCTGTCAGTATTGTGTACTTGAGTTTGGGCTCATATGCCATTTTGGCAGCACAACAGCAGTCATGGTGGGATTCTCATTTGATCCTGCACTTATCCTTTTATACAGAAAAAAATTAATCTTATGTTCTTGCTCAATTTTTAACTAATATAGTGGTGATGGCTGATATTGTATGGCACAACAGTTCTGAGGTTCAGAGAGAAAGAAGGAGATAAAATGTCTTTTAATTTTGGATTCTTGTACATTCTGGAGGGTGGGGGAGATGTTTGTTTTTTCCTTCAGTATTATCCTAAAATTCATGAATATCCTTTACATTTTTTCTCCCATTTCCCTTTATCTGTGTCTTTAGTTAATTGGAGTAATGATTCATGCTGAGAATTCAATTGAGATGGTCATGATTGTATTATTTACAGTAACATGGAAGAGAGAGGTGAACTGAGAAGGCAAATGAGAGCCAGTACCTCTCAAATTTCCTGTCTGAGGTAATAAACAGGGATCCAGGTTTTCCATTTGCCACGGAAAAATGGGTACAACCCAGATGGTCTCATTTTAAGGAGAAAAAGGCGGGAAATGGTGAGTTTCCCTTTGCAGATTTGCAGAGTTCCTGTCTGCAAAGGGCTGGGGGGAGTGGGAGGAAGGTGGTCAGGCAGGTGGTGCCATGTGCATGTACACATGCACATAGCTGCCAGGCAGCCTGGAGAGCAGCTCCTGCAACTCTGCAGACAAGCCTGGTGGGGAGGGGGGGCACGTGGCGTGAGGTGTGAGACTTGGGGTCTGGGTCCATGTGTGGCCGCAGGGAGCGGAATGGAGCTGTGGGTGGCTTGTCGGGGGGGGGCTGGCTTCCCACTGCTGCATGCACACGTTGGGGAGATTGGGGGGCATATGCCCCCCAGATGTGTGTGCAGGGGAGGGTGACTTTCTTGCTACGGGCTCAAGCTTGGAGTCCCTGTTCTGCTGCCCTCTGCCCAGGGCTTCTGTGGGCCAGCGGGCAGGACCTGGTACAGCAGGGCAGAGTGGGCTGGAGAGGCTTGTGCCACTTCTGGGAGCCCCACATAGCCATGGTGAGGTGCTCCCTGCCCATCCCACAGCAGTGGGGATGGCGGTGTGGTGTTGTGCCCCTTGCTGTTGCCAGGCGGGGAGGGGGCACCTCACCATGGCTGCATGGGGCTCCCAGCAGTGGCACAAGCTTTCCTACCCTGCTTCTGCTCTGCTGCACCAGGTCCCACCCACTGGACCATAGAGGCCTCAGTGGGGAGGGCAGCAGGGTGGGGAGCCTGAGTCTGCAGCAAGCAGCCCACCACAGGCTTGGACCTGGCCATGCTGCCCGTGGGGGAGGAGAAGCCAGGCTCCGCTGCAGTAGCCACTGTCTCCTTTGCAGTGGTAGCCAGGGCTTGGGGTGCTACTGCAGGGATGCAGGGGCCTGCAGACCTGGGTCTTTGGCCCCATAGCCTTGGCAGCAAGGCTTGGGAGGAGGGGTGGAGGGCTGTGGCTTGGGAGAGAGTAGCAATGGCATAGTCGGGGCACCAGCATATTGGGGCTGGTCAGCGCCGCAAAGCAGTGGCTGGGAACAGCTGCAGCTGGACCTGCATCCTGGTCAGTGAAGGGGGCAGAGGAAGCTCTGATTTTTTTCCACGATAAAAAACCCAAAATTTAACTATCAAACTTATAGGTATTTAGAATGTATTTTATTATAGTGATTGAGGCACTGGTAGGCTTCCAAATAGCTTTAAAATTGTAAATATATCAGTAAAACATCGTGTTTAACTGATTTCTTTCTTTCTCTCTCTTCTCCCCCCCAGAATAAGAGCTCTGTTTTTACATCACAGTTTTTAGGAGTATTCTACTGCAAAGTCAGGCATCTTTAAAATCCAAATTTATTGTAAAAAAAATCAGTTTTGCACAGTATTTTTTCTTGATTAAAAATGTTATAGTGGTTAAACAGTGCTCAAATTCTGTCTGTTGAAAGTGAAACTGTTAGTCAAAACTTCATTTTAAAATATGTGTGTATGAAAGAGAATAATATGAGCTGATTGATGTAATAGGAAAAAATGCTGCTGGGGTGGGGGGGGAAGAAAAAACATGGACCAATTGGGCAGATGGAGAAAGAAAGAGAAGGGGAGAGGGTGTGGCCAATGAAAACTTTGGATCCCAGAAGGCAAATTTTAGACATCACATTGATGACTTTACCTGTGTTTTAGCATCCTTGTTTGAATGTTTTTTTTTGTCTAATAAGGTCTCAATTCTTCATATACTTTGGCAGTCTGGAGCCTTCGTGGATTACATTGATTTAAATGAGGTTCTGGCTCTGCTTCCAATATGTTAGTGCCTTGGGGCATTCAAAGCATAGGATTGAGGTGTCATAGCCCCTAGTATGCATCTAGTGCCATGTAAGTGATAATACATGCTATATTTGTAATCCATTTTTTACTCTTGGCAGAGTTTAGTTTAGAGTATTGCTTGAAGACACATCTACATCAAAAGAAACATTGATGCAATGCTTGATTCTCAGTCTAAACTTTAAATACATTCACTTTGACTGATGCAGACTTTTGGAACTATCAAGATGTCTGACATGCTTATTATGAATTTTTGGCTAAGTATTAAATGTGACTGTTGAAAGAGTAATTTTGAAGTGATGGGAGGGGGAGGGGAAGTGTATCACATTTTCTTTTCTTTGTTGAATTTTTGGCTTTTCTTCAGTAGTTATTTAACTTAATTTCTGAGCTCCTTTCAGTCATTTATTCATTTTTACATCCAGGTGCCTTGAAGTGTGTGTATATATAGATGTGAAGAGGAAGTGCAGAAATATATGGTTTACTCATGTTTGCACATGAGTACTGGCAGGGTCAGAAACTACCCAGACCTCATGGGTCTCTGACAGCTACCTTTAATTGCAAGAACTTTTTTTTTCCTTTCTGGTTATTCATGAGTCCCTTGACTCTCCGTATTTTTGCAAAATAGAAAAACTAGTCATGTATGTGTCCTTAATGGGATAGTTTCAAGGGCATTGGAACTCTCCTAGTTATTCCTTTGTCAGAAATTCTGGAAGAGGGACAGAATCCATTAACAGGGCCAGTGACCAGTAAGTCTTTCTTGACCTTCTGTTAAACTGCAGAATACTAGAAAAGGCAAGCAGCCAGAAGCCTAAAAGTATTTAGGCATCTAAATCCCTTCTGCATTCTTTTGAGGCTCTGGGCTAAAGTGATTTTTCTAGATGTAATTTAATTACCTTCCATGTCTTGAGACCTACATTCATTTTGTGCACAAGTTCTTCATTAAATTGATCTTACTCTGGCAAAGAGTTTTCTATGTCGTAAAACACCCCAGTTAAGTCAATGTGTGTACCAGTTTGGGTGGAGACAGAAATGCAGCTCCCCACTGTAACTGAGAATGCTTTGCAGGAAGCATTCTGAGTTGCAGCGATCACTTGGACCAAACAGAAATTCACTGTTGGTTCCAGGCAGGAGGGGAATCTAGCTGCTAGCTGTGAGCCTGCAGCTGGTCTCCCTTAGCAATGGCCTCTCTTCCCTGCCAGTCACATTGTTTCCAAATGGGAGAGGGGAAAGGAAGCAGAAGGAGCTCCTTTTAGGAGTTCTTCAGCCAGGATTGAAGGGTGGGGTAGATGAAATGGAGCCCCCTCACCTTGGTGGGCGTTGGGCTCCAATACACCCACACCACCCTCCAGTAGGGGCTGAAAAACTGCACACTGAATTCCCTGTGCTCTCTTTCTCCCATCCCATTCTGAAAACAGCTCAGAGGCTGGGAGGCAGGCAGACACAAGTTACAGAAGACGCTATGTTTTTAAATGTCTTTATCTGAATCCTCATGCAATGAGGATTCCGATTTTCACCAGATCGGCCATTTTTGAAGTGGTTTGCAGCTATGCAGCTGTGTTTGGTCACAGCTACAGACTGGTTTATGTAGCTAGATTGGGAGAAAATTGTCACTTTTCTCTGCACCATGTATCTTCAATTCCTGCTTATTCTGGACTACTAGTGATACTGCAGGTCAGGAGAGTAGTGGATGGTCTAAATGTTGTGAAGCTTATACCGCACAGAGGGTCTCTGTCTATAGTTAATGAGTGCCAGCAGAATAACAGCTTATATTTAATGAGTGTCACTAAAATAAGAGCAAAACTCATTATTTCACCACATCCAAAACTTTCAAAATAAGGGAAGAGAAAAATAGCACTTACTATGTCTTAAGAAAATACTCTGTTGTGAGAAGCATGCTTATATATGTTTTGTAATAAGCATTCTTCATAATAGAGTGGAATTATTCAATAATTAGTCTATTTTGAAACTTTTTTTGTAAACATTTGTAAGGCAAAATGATCTCCAACATCAGTCAATTCCATTCTGTGTGTCTATTTTCTGTTATGTTTTTAGTGATGCTCAAGAATTTGAAGGTATGGGGTGGCATCAAAATCCCTGATTAAAAATTGCTGTCAACTTGACAGCATTTGCCCCATTTTATCATATTTGGAACCAAGTCCTCTGCTGATATAAATTGCTTTGGTTCTGTTCAGATAAATTGGGTTATAGTAGGGTGGGCAAAATATGACCCATGGGTTGGATCCAGCCTGTGGGTGCCCGCTAATTAATTGTAACCCACCCAGCCCACTTGCTTTCTTGCAGCCTCAATCATGGGAGGGCCCCGGACCCGACCTCAGTCTTGGCCAGCATGCACAGCTTACAGGCAGGGCTGCTGGTTCCACTTGCGGCAGTTGCTAGGGCACCTGCTTGGCTTCCCCAGCTTCCAGTGGCTTCCCCTGTTGCCCCTACCTAATGCAGTGCTCGCCCTATGCCGCAGGTAGGGAAGCTGCAGCTGGTTGGGAGCTTGGGGCTGGGGCTGGGGCTGGGGCTGGCAGCAGCATGGAGTCTGGGGCCCGTGCCCTGTGGGGCAACAGGAGCTCAGAGCTCAGGTGCGCAGGGTTTGAGGGGAGGTGGGGATACCCCTCCCTTCCATGGTTCACAGCCATGGCTGCTGGTGGCAGCAGCAGGTGGCAGGCCTTCGGGCATTCATCGTTTGTGCAGACGTGGCCATCCAGTGGTTCCGGCCAGTTCTGGGAGTTGCACATAGTGGCAAGGAGCGGAGCCAGACCAGCTTGGATTTATAGTATGGGGCTTATGTGCTGCTCCCAGGACTTGTGCACCACTGGGGGGAAGCCCCACATGATGGAGCTGGTGGCCTAGTCCTACTCCCTGCCACCACATGCAGCTTCTGAGACTCTGTTGGAAGTGGAGGGGAGCTGCACCCTCTGCTTCCCAGTGGGGTCCTATGCACTGCACGTGGAGGCAGGGAAAGCAGCTAGCTCCATTGCTCAGAGCTTCCCTGCAGTGGCACATGAGTCCCAGGAACTGTACGCAATCCCCATGTGATAGAGGCTTGTTGGCTTGGCTCTGCTTCTTGCCACCATGTGCAGTTTCCAAAACTGGCTGGAGCAATGAGCAGCTGGGTAGCTGCACCTGCACAGGCCATGAGCACCCGGAGGGCCTGGTGCTGGTGCTGCTAGTGGCAGGGGGCAAGAACATGTAGGGGGCTCCCCATACCTCCCTACCCTCCCTCACATCCATACCCTGCTCACACCCCCCACATGTATACACACACCCACAACACCCAACATACCGTATACCTCCATGCATGCACACAGCCGTACCCTCTCTCAACCCCTCCCCCCCCCAATATATAAGAGTAAGGCTTTATTTTTGAGCTATTATGCAATTACCTCTATATACACTATGCAAATGTACGTAAACCAGGATGAAAATATTTTTTTAAATAAAACTAAAATACATTATAGTAGATGTTTGACTTTTAGTATATGATTTAGTTTTTTTCTTGTTTCAAGATGCCCTCCTGCCCTTCACCCAGAGTAGTTCCAGGGGCAAGGGGAAGGACTTCCAGTGGCAAAGCTCAGGGGTTAGGGGGTGGGACTTCTGGTCCCAAGATGGCTACTGGGGGGGGCACCTGTCAAGGGGCAGAGCTACTGTTATGACCCTTGGCAACTCACAAAAACTCACTAAATGGCCCACCAGCTGAAATAATTGTCCCCCCCTCTGGGTCATAGGTTTATATCAGCTGAGTATCTAGCGCTCTCATTTTTAGGTAGTTCATTTATTTGTGTGTCAAGAAAAAAGAAGTATCTCTTGTTTTATTATGTCATCTGCTTTTTTGCAAATAATCAGCTAGTCTTGTGGGTAGTGTGCTTCAATGTACCGTGAAGAACGAAGACAAGAAAAACTAATATCCTTGTTAAATACCAGTCTTTGCTTGCTTTTTTGTACTAGAGATACGAACCAATCGTTCAGCCTTCGTGCCCTTCCCTCTTCATCCCGTAGAATCGGGAGGAAACCAAAACTGAAGCGTGAGAGAGAAAATATAAGACTGAAAAAGAAAGTGTCTTAACTCTAGCCAAGTCCTGAAATTCCTGATTCTTTCTCTTTGAGCCAGGTTGCTGGGATTCAGACTTCAAATCTTAGTCTGGATAGAAATTCCCTTGACTTGTGACTCGTTTCAGATAATATTAGCCTCTAATTTATATCCCATTCCCCATCTCTTTCTGTGAGCTCCTTCTGCGGGTTGAAGGAAGATGACTTAGATTATAAGTTCTCCAGGTAGGACTTGATTCTCCTACCTGAAGAGTATCTACAATTTTTCTGACAAGTAAATAAGACTTGGCATGTTACCCTCACCCACCACTCTTGCCATCACCAGCCAGACAGTTTTGAAGTTTTATTCTTGTAAGGTGATGGCAGAAACAAAGGCACTGAAATTAGTCTTCCAAGCTTGGAAATGGCATCTTGAGAATAAACATGTTTCAGTTTGCTGCTATGACCAAATAGCAGCTGGTTTGTGTATCAGATGACATTGATGTACCAGAAGTGCCCATCTCCTTTTTGACATCCTAAACCTAGCGTTGGTAGGAATCCAGCTTACCATTTCACTGTTTGTACTGGTGAAATAATTCTTTGGATAGGGGTAGTGCAGCTGAATTGGGTTGATTTTGGTTTCTGGAAAAGGAAGTGGTTATTAAGATAGTAATGCTTTAGTGCAGGGGTCGGCAACCCCCAGACGCCATTTTGCTCGGTTCAG
>NW_005841903.1:3749038-3755400 GCF_000455745.1 Alligator sinensis
CCAGCCTAGGTTCTTGGTAGCTGCCACCAACAATGGAGTCCAGGCTGCTTGCAGCAAACAGCTAGGAGGCTGCAAGCCCTGCTGCAAGCAGCCTGCGCTCGATGGCAGGCAACAGCTGCCCAGAGCCTGGGCCGCCTGTGATAGGCAGCTGGGAGGCTGCAAACAGCTGTGCTGGACCCCATGGCAGTGACTACGCACGTGCCCCGGGGTGCATAGGCGACTGGTGCCACCTTTTTCTCCCCAGCACCACCTGGCATGACGAACAATGGTAATAAGCTGATGGAGAATAGGTTTGATGGCCAATCTCGCCGACTGGGGGAGTCCCCCCCATGGCCAATCTCACTGGCTCTCGTAAGTGGCCACAGCACTTCCACTCCCCAGTGGGCATTCGCAGGGGGGCACCGGTGCTCCTGCCAGCCCCTTCACCTAAGCGGGGAGTGTGGCCTGTCAGGGGGTGCACCAGAGCTCTCTGGGGGTGCACATCTACCCCCTATGCATTGCCACTGCCAGGGTGCATGGCTGAGAAGGGGCCTGAGGCAGTGCAACCCCGTGCCCCTTGCCCGCCATGTACCTAGGGCTGTGCATGCTGCCGCTGCTGCCAATACTGCCACTGAGTCAGTGCTAGGGCTTCAGAGCTCCAGACAACAGCTGCCCAGAGCCTGGGTCAGCTGTGGCAGGCAGCTGCACTGGGGTTCAGAGCCCTGGCTGGGCTCCGTTTCAGTGGCAGCTTCATGTGTGCCTCTGTGCATGGCTGCGAAGGGGCTGAGGGGCAATATGTGTGCGGGTGGACAGGCGGTCAGCATGGAGCTAGAGCAGCTCTACAAGGAGCGTGGCATGCCTGGCTGCATTGCCTCAGGTGCATAGCCCACAGAGCTGGACATGCCACATATCATCGCATTGGGGCTGATGGGGCTGCAGCGCAGGTGAGCAGGGTGGGTCAGGAGTGGTGCAACCTGGGATCCCCCCACAGGAGGCAGGGTGGTTGTGGGTTTTGCTTCCTGCTGGCCACAGCCCCAGTGGAGGGACTGGCTGCCTTTGACAGCCCACCTGGGCAGGCTCAGGCCTGTGCCATATCCATGTCTTGGGGTTTGTCTTCACCACATGCGCAGCCCAGGAGGCATGCCCAGGTCAGTGAAGTGGTGGTCTGGAGCATCAGACTTCAGGAGACAAGGGCATTGTGGGTAGAAGCTCCAGGTCAGTTGAGGTTGGATGTGCTGCCCCTGGCTACTTCCTTGCCATGTGTACCGAGGTGTGTATGCAGCTGCTGCCAGCAATGAGCTGGGCCAGGGCTCTGGATCCTGGTGCAGCTGCTTGCAGGTTTGCAGCAGCCTGATGCAAGCAGCCTGGGCTCTATGGCAAGTGGCAGGGGCCTGCCCAGAGCATGGGCTGTTTGCAGAAGGCAGAGGTCTGGAGCTATGGCCCAGGTTATTACCAGCAGTAGCTGCATGCATGCCTCGGGAAGCACCATGGGGAAGGGGCCAGACCTGCATTACCAAGACCAGCATCAGGCAGCTTGTAGCTCTTCTGCTGTCTACCTCGGGCATGCCAACATCTTCAAAGTTCAGGTTGCAGGGTTTTATGGCACTCAGCCCAAAAACATTGCAGATCCCTGCTCTCGTGTGTGCCTTTCATGGGTTAACCAACTGAAAGATTGGATTAGATGCTCTCTTAAGTTGTTAGATGTGGATAGGGGAAGGTATTTAAGAGTTCTTCAAGGTTCAGAAAAGACGGATGAATCAATTTTGGTGGTTCAGCTCTTTGAAGGAGGTTGTCCTCTGTCAAATGTAGATTTTGTGGAGGTGGCTGTGGAATTGGAAGTTATTTAATGACATACTATCATGTGATTTTACCATGTAGGACTGTAATTATTGAAAAGATTTTGGGAGCTAAAGTACCTAAATCCTGTATAAAAAATCAGGTTTTGTCTCAACTCGCTTAGGCCCATTTTACCATAGATCAGGGGTTTTCAACCTTTTTTGGTTGGTGTACCCCCAGCAGCTGGTCGAGAAGCAGGGTGTCTCCTGGTGGCCAGTCGATTGAGGAGTGGGGGCAGGGGGAAGGTCCCACTACACATCTGTGGCAGCGAAACCAGAAGTTCTGGCATTATGCTGCATCGGCAAAAATGTGCTGGTGGCATGTAGTGCACAGCATGCAAGCACCATAAAGTTCTGGCAGCCCTGCCCCCTGCTTCTCATTGCCACTGCTGCATACCCCCTTGGACCTTCCCAAGTACCCCCAGGGGTGTATGTACCCCTGGTTGACAACCCCTGCCCTAGATCCTTTTCAACAGGCACTAATCTCATTTTTCGCTTGTGTGAAGATTATCATCTAAGAGCATGGGTGATCCAAGCCAGATCAAATGTCACTTTGACAGTAGCAGACGACCAAATTAAGAATTGAAAGAGGTGAAGGATATAGGAAAAATTCCAGAACTTGCACATGACCGAGGGAGATGTGGCAAAGATGTATACACAAGCATGTGTTTGAGTCTGAGCAATTTTGAGAAGTGCTTGGTTAGCTCTAAGAACTTAAAATTCGAGAGTCTTGGTGGGAAAAAATCCACTAAAGAGAGGTGACTTAAATGTTTTTTGCTCAATCGTATTAATGCCAGGTTGCTGCCATGGCACTCATAGTTGAACACAAATTCTCATCATGGTTAACATGTTCGGAAGTGATTTTGGCAACCAGGGCTGTCATGCTTCTTGAAAATAAATGAGACTCTGTTTTCAACTGGATCCTGTTTAGATTTTTAACACTGCAACAGAAATCACTCACTGCTGCTGGCCTTGTAATTTAAAAAAATAAACAAAGCTAAATTTGTACTTTCAGTTTAGCACACTTAAGCTGCATTAAGCGCTAGTAATTCTAGTGTGTCATTTTGCTCTGTGGAGTCATCCTTTCCCTTGCATGCTTTCTACTTAGGAACCTTACCACTGAATTAGTTTGAAAATGAACACAAATCTTTCCTCATCTTAGATTTCCATAGGTTAGAGAGGTTTGTGCTTTCCAGTCTAGGGTACTGGGAGTCTAGCCTGTCATGAAATGATATCAGATTGATTTGAAAAGGATGCAAATCAACTTTTGTTTTTTTTTCTTCCCAGGGTCCACTTACAGTGTGCTGTCCATAATGCCATCTGATTCAGAAAGCAGCAGTTCTCTAAGTAGCATTGGTACGTATTATATCTAAGCTCAACGTGGGAATCTTCTGTTTGAGGGAGTCTGGGGAGTACAAAAAATGTTTGTTTAGCTACTGGATAGCTGAATGGATCTCAGTGGTTTTTGTTTTGTATAGTAAGTAATATAACTGTAGCTAAACCATGGGAGACTTGCATGTCTGCACGATGAAAAAGTATACTTTGATACTGCAAGGTTAAAATATTTTCATAGCTAAAGGTAATTGCCTAGAAATAGCTGCCAATAAAATCTTCTAAGCTTGGATGAATTACATGAAATAGCTAGTTTGTTGAGTTGCATATTAAATGTTTATAACAGCAGTATTGATAAGATGATATTTATATATTTCAATTTTTAAGTTGTAACAACATAAACATACCTGAGAAACACAGAATAAAAAAAGTTATATCCAACAGTATCTAGTTTAAAAAAAAATACTAGCAGTTGTAGGACTTGAATAATTTGAAATATTTTTTTCTTACATTGTTTATTTTTAAGGGAACTCGGGGAAGATAATGTTTGGGGAGTGGGAGAGAGATAAGTGATCTAAAATATAAAAGTAAAAGTTGAAATACAATGAAAAAGCTGGCAGCAAAAATTAGTTTCACAAATACAGATGAAATGGTTTTGAAATCTGTATAAAAGTGATTAATCTTAAAATAAAGTCTAGAGTTGTTGCATTTTTAAGTTCCACTTGTTGTTTCAGACATCTGTAGACTTCTCTGACAGCATGAGGCAAGTCAGTTGTCTGTAAAAGGATGTTGGGAGACATGTTACTGGGTTGAATTTGTAACTCAACATGAATCAACAGGAGCTTTCACTCCTGATTAAAACTGTTTGCTAGAAAAATGAAAAGCTGTGACATGTTGGTGTGACTCCTATCAAGCCAGAACATGTATGGCTGCTTCCAGCATTGAAAGCTAGAAAAGGCATATCTAACAAAAGATTTTTTTAGTGCATTGGATGGACATACTAAAGTGATTAGAGTGTGATTCTTTCCCTGTAGGTAACTTTTTAGAATTGTAATAGAGAAGAGGAAGCTGAATTGATAGTTGTCTTTTAAAAAATGGGGGAAATAAAACATTTTACTTCAGTCCTGCCTCTCCAGCAGTGCACTTCTGCATACTATAAGGCTAGGGACAGACATTACACACAAACTATTTTAAGTGATCAGAAACTGTTTTAACTGTAACAGAACAGATGTTCAGTGCGCATAAACCAGTTTGAAAATGGCTGAAACTGGTTTGAGGTAAACCTGGTTGAATGGAGTATCAGACTTAACAGAGCTGGCTCAAACCGGCTTGTGCAATGTTTGTGCCAGACCCCTTGTTGGTTTAAGACAAACTAGACATCCCCAGCATCCCAGCATGCTCTCTGGGCTGGGCAGGGCTCTGCTCCATATCAGGGTTGGCCCCTTCCCTCTGCGTCTCCCTGGCTTCTCCATGCTAAACAGGGATTATTCCCTCCTGCTGGCCCTATGCTTTAGCAGACACCTCCGGATTAGGTAACAGACCACATGCTGGCTACAGTCTGTGCTGTGGGAGAGACAAAGGCAGACAGGCTTCTTGGAGCTAATCAACAGGTAGCTTAATGTCTTTCCTTGGAAACATTTGAGAAGAGTTGTTTGCTTCCTCCCCCTCCCCCCCCCAACTCTCTGCTAAGCACGAATTCCCCCCTCCCCTCTGTCTTTGTTGAGGTACCTGTGTATTAGCCAGTAGACCATATGCTGGGTCTGTGCTAAATCAATGGACAGCTGGTAGTGTCTCTCTGTTTTCTTAATGGGGCATAAACAATGAGATATAAGGGTAATAAGCACTGTTATCAGCTCCCCTCTAATCTTCCCCCCCCCCCCCCCCCCAGCTTGTTTGCCTGTCAGTTTGCTGCAGACAGGATACAGAAGCAGGGAGGGAGAGAGAGAAACTCTGTATCATCAGCAGATGCATGCACTGCACAGGCCCCCCTGCCTCAGAGTGCTAGCCCAGGGCTGCAGGCTGGCAACACTCCCGCCCCTTGAGCAGCAAGCAGGGAAAAGCCTGGGACTCCAGGCAGGGTGGGGGTTCACAACGCTACCTAATCAACCCCTCCCTAATCAGAGCCCTGCTGGGGTCTGGCCATGCCCCCCTCAGTTTAGCTCTGTGGGAGGGCTGGTCTGGCGTCCCCTGGCTTCCAGAGTGAGCCACTGCAGGCATGTGCCTAAATTTCCTCAGTATAGAGGGATTGTCTATATGGCTGGAAACTAGTTCAGCCTAGCCAGGTTAAAATAACCTGCAAAGGTTGAATCCATGGGTGACTGGTGCCTCCTTAGTCAGCGGCATGCCACTTGCACTTACGGGTGAGCACAATCGGCCGCAGGGAGCACTGCTTCTCCTGGCACCCCCACTTCCCCACTGGCACTCTCAGGGGGGGCACTGGTGCGCTCGCCTGCCTGCTCCCCCCTCCGCCCCGCCTGGGAACACTGGCTGAAAGGAGGTGCACCAGCGCTCTCAGGAGGTACATGTGCACCCCCTACACGTTGCCACTGGTTGAATCAGTTTGGGCTCAGGCTTTTTGAATGTCTGTCTTTAGCCTAAATATCATGGCCTCTCTTTTCTTAAGCCTTTTTGGGTAGAGTCTGTGCTCTGCACCTAGAGAAGACTTGCAGAAAGCAAAAGACTTGTGACTGGCTTTGATGCAGCTATGTGCTGTGTTGACAATCCATGTATATTATCATACAATGCAATTATTGTAGTATAAAAGCATTTTGTGAATTTGAGTTTTTTTCTTTAGGAATCATTATTATTCTAGCCACTACCTTAGTGCACCTAATAAGAAAAATTAATAAAAAGTTCTTGTGATTTTGTTAAAATGCAGTGCTATTTTTTATTTGATATGATTAGTGTCGCTTTGTGTATGATGTAAAAATTCTGCACTGCAGGGCATTTCTGTAGATCTATGGCAATTGCAGTATTTTCTGCAGAGCTCAAACTTACTATTCAAATATATACTATATTTATTTGCATACCACACGCACCTTTTCCACAAAAATCAGTCCTTCAAAATTGAGATGTGCATTTTATGTGGGAAAGCTGATTTCCTGTGCCAAAATGGAAGCATGAAATCATGGATGGCAGCTGTAATTCATAGATTCATAGATGTTAGGGTCGGAAGGGACCTCAATTGATCACTGAGTCCAACCCCCTCTGGGGGAA
>NW_005841903.1:3757481-3758432 GCF_000455745.1 Alligator sinensis
CCAGGTCCAGTAAGGCATTCCCCCTAGTGGGACCATGTACCTCCTGCGTCAGATGGAGGTTCTGTACACAGGATAGGAACCTGCGTGACTGGTGGGACTTTGCTGTCTGCGTCTCCCAGCAGATGTCTGGGTAGTTTAGGTCCCCCATGACTACCGCCTCCCTAGTTTTTATGGTCTCCGAGAGCTGCCTCAGGAGCCCCAAATCTAGCTCTTCCCCTTGGTGTGGGGGTCTGTAGCAGACCCCTACCACCAAATCCCTTTCTCCTTGACCCCCATGTAACCTAACCCACAATCCTTCTACTTTCTCCTCCTCCAATTCCGTTTTGATAAGGGTCGATGTATATCACTCATTGACATAGAGTGCCACCTCTCCCCCTCTCTTTCCCACTGTATCCTTTCTGTACAGCTTATAACCCTCAATGTGTACCGCCCAGTTGTAGGAAGAATCCCACCAGGTTTCTGTTAGCCCTACTAAGTCGTAGGTGTTTTCTGCAAGCAGGAGTGCTAGTTCATCCTGCTTGCTCCCCATGCTCCTAGCACTTGAGCCCTGTGACTGGCGCCTTTGTTGCCCCCCGGCTGTGATGCCCAAAGGGCCCCTTATTGCTTACCTGCTTATTGCTTACCTGTGGTGTACTGCTGGCCACCCCATGGATTGCAGGTTCTTCTATGCCTGCCAGCCTCAGGAAGTGAAGGTCAGGGTTCACTGTTCAGGGTCAGAGCTGTAGTGTTAACTGTTTCACAGCTGGTACTGTCAGGTCAGCAATGACTATGAGAGGGTTAAAACTGTACCTTTTGCTGAGCAGCCAGGCTGAAGAGTTTACTCTTTCCTTCTGGTTAGGACATCACTATGAGTTTGAAAAATCTTTTTTTTCTTCATTCTGTATTACCAAAAGAAGGTGCTTTTAACTTGGGAGTGTGTGGTATGCAAAAAAAAAAAAAAAAAAGGTATGT
>NW_005841903.1:3758638-3769606 GCF_000455745.1 Alligator sinensis
GGGGCCGCACCGATGGAGTGGAATTAGGCACAAACGCGTACTGGTTGAATTGAAAAGAACTTTACTTATAAACTGCCGTACAGGGACTTGTGTCGATGCACACAGTGTAGGCATGCTCCGTTACAAACAAAAGAAAGAAACTGGGTGGCACACCGATGTTTTCCGAGCATGCAGGGTGCGGGGTACGTCGGGACGGTCGGCGACGGGGAGTGGTTGTTGGTTGATCAGGCCTCCAATTTTGCTCCAAGGTACACGAGGAACTCGTTCCCAACGTACACGCG
Organism: Alligator sinensis; assembly: GCF_000455745.1. Classification (NCBI taxonomy): domain Eukaryota; kingdom Metazoa; phylum Chordata; order Crocodylia; family Alligatoridae; genus Alligator; species Alligator sinensis. Next base: position 3,758,920 of record NW_005841903.1, read on the forward strand.
GAGTTCTCCGACTTGGGTGGAAACTACCCAAACTTTTATACGGCCAGTGAGCCAATTGCTAGCCGCTAGGTATGAATAATTTACAATGAGCCAATCGGTAGCATGCATCCAAACAGTGCAGCTGCTAGTTTTGGCGGGAGCTGATCACTACACCAAGGCTTTTCCCACCATAGCGAGGCATCCCTTGCACCGAGTACTCGCATCGTGATAGGAATTCTGCTGTGTCGAGGCACTTTTAATTACTAAGTACAGACAGTACTTAAGGTTGAACTGAAAAAATTGCTAAATTCGTGGTGCGCAATCTGTCAGAGTTTGGGAACCACTGCTGTAGAGAGTCTCAGAAAGCCAGTCATAAATGACCACACTGCAGTTGATATTAATACTGAAACCTAATGATGGGAATTTCTGGGTTTAAGTATCATACTATTTCATTGCTACTTACTTTGACTAGAAATTGGGTGTGCTGCTATTGATTGTAGTTTTTACAAGAATAAGGGCACAAGTTTTATGGATACTTACTTTTACTGAGTGTTGAATAAGTTAAAACACAATAGATTTGCAAATTGAGGGGAGAAGTTGTTCAGAATTGGGTAAGATATTTAATAGACTTCTAGTGTTTCTAGGTATGATACAGAATCTTGATGCATAGTTCTTCCAAGTAATCTTCAGTTTTACACACAAGTCCATTTGTTGTAAGTTAGTCATTATTTGTTGTATTTGTCTTAAAAGGCACAAACCTTTTCAAAGATTCCTGATAAGACTTTCCAAGGAGGGGACTTCTCTGTAACTTGAAACTTAAGGTGACCTAGGAGTGAACAGTATTTTAAATTTAGAATTCTTCATGGCTTAGCTCAGATGAAATGATTTATCCATGTGTATTAGTATTAATAACTAAAACAGGTAAACAGACTCATTTTGTTAGTTGTAGCTGATGTTTAATCCTGTTGCCAGACTATAGGAAACAACTTAATGATATTTTTTATGCAAGCCAGTTAGTTAGCAACAGCAAATATTTTTGCTTCTTAATAACCATCGCATACAAACAAACCTTTTTACTTTGGCAAAACTACAGGCAAATTATTGTAGCAATGATTGATTTGTTGAATGATAAGCCATTATAACTAACACTGTTTGTTTGCCAGCACCCTGAAGGCTTTATGAATTCCTTAAACTATCACCTGATAAATACTAAGTTGCTGTAGTATTTCAGAACATATATGTAAAAAATATGCACCAGAAAGATTGTTACACAAATAGAATGGTTTGGTGGGCAGTGAAACTAACACAGTATACAGTTTAAATGTATATAGTATGGTAGAAAGGAAAAAACAAACCTTGTTTTAGCAATCTAGTCTGGATGCAGTGTAAGCCTTCATGAAGATTCGCTTGTATGTACAGTTTTTCCTCTCGACTTCCAGGTACCTTTTACCTTCTTTGTGATTTAGAGAGACTAGGTCATCTAGGCTAGGGACAGACATTACGCATAAACTGGTTTAAGCGATCCGAAACTGTTTTAAATCTGTAACAGAACAGATGTTCAGTGCATGTGGACCAGTTTGAAAATGGCACCAGTTTGAGATAAACCTGGTTGAATGTAGTATCAGACTTAACTGATTTGGGTCAAACTGCTTTATGCAATATATTTCCCATGTCCTTTGCCGGTTTAAACTAAATGGCATACTCTCTGGGCTGGAGAAGGAGGAGGGCAGGGCTCTGCTTCACAGCAGGGCTGGCCCCTCCTCTCTGCTCCCTGACTGCAGCTCAGCAGAGACTGTGGGCATCTGCCTGGCTTTCCCCCTGCTCCCCTGTCTCCTCTGCCTTATGCAGACCTCTCAGAATTAGCTAGCAGACTACATGCTGGCTACCATCTGTGCTGTGGCAGACGGGACAAAGGCAGAATCAACAGGTAGCTGGTAATCACTTACACTTAGGTCACTTACCACTCCCACTTCTGACTTTTGGAATGGAAGAAGTTCTCTACCCATCTGTTTTCCCAGTCAAGGTGTGTTGTGTGCTGGAGAGTAATGTTGTTTTTCTATAGCCAGCCTTCTTTAATTGATGGATCTGGCCTGAAGTAGCTTGAAGATGTGGTGGCTTTTTTGGGTTTCATAGTTGCCTTGTATTTCTGGTTACTGTGAAACTGATCGTGGTCTTGTTAATTTCACTCCTGGGGCAGCTTGGGAAAGCTCTGGAGCAGTCTGCATGCTTAGAGGGAGAGAGAGAAAAGACATTTGGAAAGTTGTTGCAGCTGACTTGGTATCAAGAGATGTAACTTTCATTTTGAAAACTAAAAGCATTGACTGTATAGACAGTTGTTAACTAGGGAAAACTACTTATTGGACAGTGGCAAGTTGGTGAATAAAACTTGGTCCCTGATGTTAAAGACCAAAGCAGAATTGATATGTGTCCTCCAATTTAATCTTTTTTTATTGTGGTGGGTATAACCTGGCCACGAAAACCATGTTCTCTATAAATATTATGAAATCCACTTTGCTATAAGTCACAGGAGTAGAGGAAGCTCTCTAGAGCAACAGTCATCTCTTCATCACATGTATGTATGGTGTCTAAAGCAATAGTCCTGATTCATAATTGGGCTTCATACAAATAATTCCAATGCATATCATAGTCTTTGTGCTATTGGACCATACAAAATGCATGCCGAGTCGCACGGAATCACTCTGCAAAGTGCATGAACAGATTATAGGGAATATACCTGGGTGAAAGGGGGGACAGACCAAATATAACTCTGTATGCAAACATATACACTCTATATTCTGTTTGCTAGCATGAAAGACTCAAAGTTCAGCACTTCTACCTCTGTATCAAGAGCATGGTAGCAAATTCCCTACAGATTATATTTTATATACTTCTTGGAATAGCTGCCTCTTCTGCCTTACTAGTTATATATATACCTGCAGTGACTTCTTATTGTCTAAGGCCAATTCATGACAAATTCTCCTTCATAGATTTCTAGGGTCGGAAGGGACCTATTGGATCATTGAGTCCGACCCCCTGCTCTGGGCAGGAAAGAGCGCTGGGGTTAAGTAACCCCAGCCAGGTTTTTGTCAGATCTCCCTTTGAACTCTTCCAAGGTAGGGGAAAACACCTTGGAAGCCCATTCCATATTTTGGCAACCCTCACCCTAAATAATTTGTATATTTCAGTAGAAAGAATTTTTTCCTGTATAATAGGGTGTTTTATGTCTGGTTTAGTGTTTAGCAGGTCACAGACATTTTTCTCCCTCCATTCTTGGAGACTTAGGGGAGGGAGAAGCACTTATTGAGGAGAACAGTATAATTTAAGGGATAAGGAGGGGAGAGAAGGAAGGCAGGCATCTGGTACCTGGTGTGATTCAACACTCCACAGGAATTTTATGGCAGACTGCTACTGCTCCACCTGGTGACCTGAACTCATCTTTGTTTCATGCTGATACATGCTATGTGACTTTGCCTCCAGGCCAAGAGCAGCCTGGCAGACTCTTGGAATATTCAGCACAGCAGAAGCCTGCAGTGAAATTAGTCAGAAGGAGAGCAGGTCCTAAAGAAAAGGAGAGAAGATTCTCTGTCTTTATGAGGTGGTTGTTATCTTGATATCTAAATACAGGACTAAGTTTAAAGGAGAGAAATGTCTCTTCCTCAAGGCCATAGGAATGTGTGGAGATATATATGTCAAATATTTTCTTTTAATTCATGTTTTATTCACGGCCTTTGTTCCCAGGGAAAACTTTGATTGGAAGATTGTTGGACTTAAAGCTGATTTATTCTGACAAGGAGCTTATATCCTGAGTTCTGTTGTGGTGCATACTGTGCCCTCAGCTATATTGTCCTTGTAAAAGGTTAGCAGTCTTGCGGAGTTGCGAAGAATGAGGCAGCTGAATCCCAGTCTGTTAAGGGCTTTGGTGTTTAGGACCAGGACTTTGAATTAGGAAATGATTTGAGATTAGTGAGCATGTAGGGACGATGTGTTTTGCTGGTCCTTGCTGCTTGCAAGACCTAGTGCTGTATGCATTATCAATTGTAGTTGTTTTGTGTTGGTCATGTCCAACCCTAGCTAGAGAAAGCCTGGAGGAGACAAAAGCATGGAATGTAGTATCTTGTTCATTGCTGTTAGAACAGACTGTATGTCTGGTAGAAAAGAATCCAGATACATCTCCTAAGCTTGACAATCTTTTGATCTGTGGCCAGATACCCTAAAGCAAGGGTTGGCAACTTTTTGCCTCTGCAGGCCAGAGATTGCCACCCCTCTTCTTTGCACAGGCTGCAAATCTCTTCTTCCTGGAGCACCAAAAATGCCAACGCTAACCATTGCTATTGATTTAGCATGTGTAGTGATCAAAAACATAACCTGAGCAATGAATTTAAGCAAAGATAAGGGTTTCAGTTTGTGAATCTCAGGCCTGACTTGTGAATACACATCAGTTTATTCATGAAGCTAGAAGGTGAATTCTCATTGTTTTTTCACCCACATATAAAAGAATATTTTTGATTTATTGAACAGTTAGCATTATTTTCCATTATTCCTGCCAAAGTTGTGCATGCGCTTTCTACATTAATTTGATAATCCAGATCAAACAAAGTTTTGACATCTAGTACCCTTTGGCTATAGGTCTTTGACATTGGTGTCTTTGGAATAAGATTTCAAACATTATTTTTATTTCAATAGTTTAACATGAGCCCCAGGGTTTCCATACACCAAGGAAACTTGAACTTGTTGCTTTTCAAGGGGAGCTGTATCTCCTTTATGAGCGTCTTGGTCTTGATTTAGCTGTTTTATACGATTTAAAGGAGCCTTTTTCCACTGTGATAATCTTATCTACATAGATGAGATCATTATCAGCCCGTTGCTTCATCTATACTTTTTCATTAATTCCATAACTGTATTGTAGTCATAATATAATGATTTGGGGAACCTTTATATATACAAATAATCATACCCAGGGTGAATTTATGACCATATGTATCCTTACGACCATGTGTGTTCTATCACCTGTCCCTTTGGACAACGATATTACTGTCTATAAGCATCAAGGCTGGACAGTGCCCACTCTGAGGCTATGCACAGACAGTGCATTTGTCTTGGGAGAAAGTCTGGAATCATACAGATGTACATATCTGCTCTCCCACTTCAAGTCTCTCTGAAATATGCTTGATAAAATGTACTAACACTTTTTCCTGGGCTATCCTGTTGTATGTCTGTGGTTACAGGCAACCCCCGCTTAATGCGGTTTCAGTTAGCGCTGTTTCGCTATAGCACTCATTTAGAATTAATACCTGATTCCACTCAGCCAGTTTCGCTATAGCGCTCAGTGGAATAGGGGTTTTGGCAGGCAGGCAGCCAGGGAGAAGTAGCAGCGGTGGCGGCAGTGAGTGGAAGATGAGTGAGTGGCAGTGAGTGGGTGGGCAGGCATGAGGGCCCAGGGCAGGATGGCAGAAGCGCGGGCCCAGGCTGGCACATGGTGCCAGAGCGGGCGAGGGAGTAGAGACAAGCGACTACAAAAGAGGGCAGGAGCACAGGGCCCAAGCTGGTGCCCGGGGCCAGGGCTGGCAGGGGCCCACACCCAGGGTGGGGGGCAGGAGCATGGGGCCTGCGCTGGTGTGTGGGGTCCATGCTGGGGCCAGTGGAAGCCTGCACCCTGAGCAAGATGACAGGAGCACTGGTGCCTGGGCTGGACCAGGCGGGGTGGCGTGGGGAGAAGAGGCAGCAACAGAGGTGAGTAGCGCGGGACCCATGCTGGTGCCCAGGGCCAGGGCCAGTCGGGGCTGGGTCCCAGAGTGGGGCGGCAAGAGCACGGGGCCACATCAGTTCCCGGTGGCAGGAGCCGGTGCCCAGAGTGGGGTGGCAGTAGTGTCAGTGCCCGGGCTGGCAAGTGAGCCGGCGGGCAGGCGAGGGGGGTGGGGAGAGGCGGCAGCAGTGACAGGGGGCCGGGCATAAGCGTGGGACTTGTGCCAGTGCCCAGGGCCAGAACCGGCAGGGGCCCAGAGTGGGGCAGCAGGAGCACAGGCCTGGGCTGGTACCTGGGGCTGGAGCGCCAGCAGGCAGGTGGGGGAGTGGGGAGAGGCAGCGGTGGGGCAGGCAGTAACCAGTTAATCTCTACTTACATTCATTTCTATGGGGAAATGGTTTTCGCTTAGCACAGTTCTGCGTAACGCTCAGTTTTTCTGGAACCAATTAAGAGCACTAAGTGGGGGCTGCCTGTATTGCAGTTCATTCTAGGGACAAACCTGTTGGGCTGTGTACTCTTGCTGGCCCCCTACTAGTGAAGGAGCAGCAATGCAGCCTGGAAGGGTGATGTGTGTAAAACTATGCCACTCCTGTTTTGATTTAGGTTAGAACCCAGGACAGTCAGTCCTGGGTCAAATGACATGTCTCTTCATAGTTTCATAGTTGGTAGGGTCGGAAGGGACCTGAGGAGATCATCTAGTCTGACCCCCTGCCATGGCAGGAAAGAGTACTGGGGTCAAACGACCCCAGCCAGATGTTCATCCAGCCTCCTTTTAAAGACCCCCAGGGTAGGAGCCAGCACCACTTCTTTTGGAAGTTGGTTCCAGGTCCTAGCCGCCCTGACAGTGAAATACATAGTGAATTAGTGCCTCCTAATGTCTAGCCTGAAACTACCCTCTGCTAGCTTGTGTCCGTTGTTTGTTGTAGCTCCTGGGGTGGAGATCATCAGGACCTGTGGATTTAAATACATCTAGTCCCTCCAGAAGTTTCCTGACAAGGTCCTCATTAACCCTAGGCCTGGGTGTGCCACCCACAGGGCCCTCGTGGGGGGGGAGGGGGCTGTGGGGGAGATATCTGGGTCCCTCCTCAGAAATACAGAGGCAAAGAAAGTATTGAATATGTCAGCTTTACCGTTAGGTGAGATGACCAGATTTCCTAGCGTGTCCTGCAGAGGCCCCACATTACTTGGCACCTTCTTTTGCCCCCACTATGTATTTGAAAAAGGACTTCTTGTTGTCCTTGATCTGGGTTGCTAGTCCGCTCCATTTCTGCCTTGGCCTTCCTGACCGCCCCCCTACATTCCCGAGCTACATTCATATCCTAAGGGAATTTGGCAATCTATTTTCTACCCCAGGGACGACAAAAGGAATAACAGTATCTTAAATTAAATTGATTTCTTCCATTCTCAATGCAGGGAAAGGCAAAGAGTTTTGAAGGGAAGTGAATATTTGTAGAAGCAGATCAAAGAAGCCAGGTGTTAGTGCCAGGATTTATAAACTCAGACGGAAAGAGAGGAAGCTTCAGCCGGAAAGAGGATATGCTTTTAACTGTGGAAAGAAGAGAATTACCTAGGGGATTGTGGGAGAAGTAGAGAGAAAGAGACAGATAGACTCCATGGTTTGGAAAAGTTGTGTGCAGAGAATAGATTCTGAGCTTCTTGGGAGGACTTTTACCAAAGCCCAAAGAATGTGAAGGTGTGTCAAGGGAACCAAGGAAAGAAAGTGTTTGTAAACATTTTATTGTTTTACATATATCTATACATTTCTTAAACTGTCTAAAGAAAAGTGTAACTTTAATTAGAGTAATACATGATGCCATCCAAAATACAGTACATTTAGATTGCTCCAAGGAAGAAGCTTTAAGAGAGCCAATTGAGTTAAATTGCAAATACGCTTTATGGCATGCCAGTATGTAGAATAAGTCTGTATACCTTTACCCTGATTCCTATTCATTCAGAAAGATGTCTGCTGTGTTTACCCAATCCACGACTACTCTGAATTTAAGACAGCCCTCAATAACTAGATATAAGACATGGAAAAATTATCATTTGTTATCATCTTCCATGTGTAGAATTTGGTTATTACAGGGTTGTCTTAAATTCCTCCCACCAACTGCTGCAGCAGGGAAAGCAGATTCAGGGGTGGGCAGGTAGGGGAATCCAGTGACCTGACCTTAGCCTCTTGTTGCCTGTCATGGCTACATACCTCAGCACCTGCTCCCTTCCTGTCCTCTCCCCTGCTTGTCACACCTGACCTCTCCCACTGCCTTTTCTCTGGCTCCTGCTCTGTCTCTGGCCTTGCTACATCTTAGGGCATGGAGCAACCATGTGTTTCATGCCTCTGGCTGAACCTGGAGAGAAGGGGGTGGTAGGGAGGTAGATGGGGAGGCAAAGGCTGCAGCGGGGAGGGGTGAGAGGGGCAGGTGGTGGGGAAGGGGCAAAAGCGGGAGAGTGGGCAGCAACTGCAGCTCTGAATCCAATTCAGGGCTGTAGCTGCTGCCCACCCTCCTACCGCCTGTGGTTAGGTTTGAGTCAAAGCTGCAGCAGCCACCTGCCTCCCACTACCCTCCTCCCCTTGTGGTTGAACCCAGACATGGGGCTTTTTTCCCTAGATTAATTGGACAAGAAAACCTTGTCTTGGATTTGAATAAATACAGTAAGACAAGTGGATCGTACTGTAAATTTTTGGTATGCTGCCTTTCCAGATGTCATCTTGGGGACCATACAAGTCCCAGTCATAGAGAAGTCATAAGGATTTCAGATCTAAATTGGTTATAATAGATTGATTATAATTTATGTGTTTCATATCTTTGCTAAAGTCCAAAACAGGGGAGTAGAGTATGTGGGGCTTCTGTGAGAACCAGTTTATTTATGGTATTTTGGAGAAGAGGTTCAAAACTTGTTCCTCCCTCTTTCATAGATCCTGCAGATGGAAATTTTCCAGTCAGCTTTTCAGTAATGCTCACCATACTGATGTCCAGGATCAGAGTAGACTAAACTCACAACTGTTTAAGGTGTGTCTATCCTTGGGTCCATGATGAGCTGCCCCACTCTTTTTTCCGGAGCAGATTATTTTCTCCATTCATGGCCACTTTGCTAATTTAATGATGTTTCAGGAGTTGGGGCAGGAGCTGAACGATCTTCCAGTCCCACCTGTGCCAGGGAATTAAAACTTGGGCAGCAGTTGCTCTCCCTCCTGTCTTCCTGTAAAGGCAAACTGAGGGAAGGATGCCACTTTATGCCTGCCTGCTTGTGTAGAAATGGTCACAGTGTGTGTGTCTCTAAATAAAAATGCATATAAAAATGCGTAAAGATACCAAGGTCACTAATGCTGCTGGCTTCCCCTTCTCCCAGATGTTGTGTGGAAGATATTCAAACATGTGCAGATGATATTTATTTTTTTGCCTTTGTTTTTGTCCTTTTTTTGATCGAGTTCATGCTGTGCACAGGTAAGGTACTGTCTGTTTATGACTAAAAGTAGAAATTTTCTGCTTAACGCCAGAGCTGTAGTGGCATAGGGTTCCCTGAGTGTGCCCATTGTGCTTCAGCCTTGCCCCTTCCAACCAGGAAAAAATCCTTATTAAACTATCAGGCTCTTGTTATATTCCCTTTTGCATCATTCCCTGCCACTTACAAAGATTTTTGTTTGTGTAAATAGAAGCTTCCTTTATTGCCTGATGCCAGCCAGAATTGTTTAGCAGAGCCACAATCAAGCATCTGTGACATCAGATTAATTTTAATGGAGATAAATGTGCATGTGCAGTGCACCAAACTGCACTATTACAGACGAAATGGACAGGGACTGCTGGCGGAGGCTGTAGGAAATACCTTCAGGTTAAACCCTACCCCCCTTTTAATCAGCAATAGCAATGGAGGGAGACAGAAACAGACGGTAGGGGCAGCTAGTTGTTAATGGGGTATTTGATAGTATTTTTTAGTTTGCTTTAGCATGTCTGTAGAAATAGAAACAATGCAGCCTCCAGTAGTGATTCTTAAAGCATGACCTGATATGGTTACAACACATTTTGAGTGTTCCAAGGTTCTCACACAGGGGTGGGCAATTATTTTGGGTGGAGGCCCACTTAATGAGTTCTGATGAGCTGTCAAAGGCTGCAAGGGTAGCCCTGCTCTTTGACAAGTGCCCTGCCCTCCTGGTCATGATCTTGGACCAGAAATCCCTCCCCTTGCCTACCGGAAGCACTCCTTTTGGGAAGGAAGGGTTGCTATCTTGTACTGTATATAGAGGTGATTGCATAATAACTCAAAAATAGTCTTAATCTTGTATATTGTTTGTGGAGGGTGTGAGGAGTGGGTGGGCATGCGTGGTGGAATGTGGGGAGGTGGGGGGGTTTGAAGGGGTGTGGCTGCGTGTGTGTGTATGGCAAGTATGTTGGGGCAGGGTATATTAGGGCTGTGTGAAGCTTTGGTCACTGATGTGATTTGGAGGAGATTTGGCCCAATTCAGCGATTGAATCTCCAAATCCGAATCGAATTGGCAGACTCGTTAAAAGATCTGAATCGAATCTGAAATCTCTGAATCGATTCGAAAAAGATTAGGAGAGATTCAGATCAGCTGGGGAGAGGCAGGCACAGCCAGGTGGCTGCAGGTTCTCCTGAAGCTCCTCTGGCTGTGCCTGTCTCTCCGCAGCGGGGAGTGTGGGGGGGAGCTGTGGGAGAAGCGCCCATGGCTGCTCTGCTTGGCCTCATCTCCCGCCCGGCCCTAGGCTCCTGGCACAAAAAAAAATAAAAGCCCTGCACTCACTAGGTGCAGCGGTGGCAATCAGGGCCTCTGAAGACTCATGGCAGAGCCCCCCATGCAGCGTGGGGCAGTGGGGGCTGTGGGGATTGCCCCTCCCCACCTGGCACCCATGTGGCACCTGTCACATTGCGTGGGTACAGCGCAGCTCAGCAGGGCGCCGTGCACTGTCTGGGAGCTGGGGCAGCTTCACCTGTCAGCTGGAGCCCAGC
>NW_005841903.1:3769626-3774070 GCF_000455745.1 Alligator sinensis
GCTCTGCGCTGCACAGAGGGCTCTGCCACAAGCTCTCAGATGCCCTGATCCCTGCTGCCAGAGCCGGTGAGTGTGGGGCTTTTATTTATTTATTTTTTAAAGTGCTGGGAAACTGGGGCTAGGTGGGGGATGGGGCCTGGGCAGGGCAGCTATGGGAACTTCTCCCGTGGCTCCCTCCACCCAGGGAGAGGCAGGCACAGCCAAAGGAGCTGCGGGAGAACCTGCAGCCGTCCAGCTGTGCCTGCCTCTCCCTGGCTGATCTGAACCTCTGAATCAGTGCCAAATCTCCGATTCTGATTCAGCTGAATCGAAGGGGGACAGTGATTCAAATCACCAAATTGAATCGCTGTCCTCCGAATCGAGTACTTCCCTATTCACACAGGCCTAGTGTATATGTGGGAGAGTTGTGGGGGCAGGGTGTGGGTATGTACAGTTTGTGGGGTGTGAGGGAGGGTGGGGGGATATGGGGACCTCCCGTACACCGCCCCCATTGCACATAGCCCCCACCAGTGGTGGCAGCAGCAGGCACTGTGTGCTAGGGGCATTCATGGCCCGCACAGGCGTTGCCACCCAGCAGTGCGCTCCAGCCAGCGCTGCATGTGGTGACGAGGATGGCCTGTCTGCACTCCATCGTGTGGGACTTCCTGTGGTGCATGTGCAGCTCTCAGCAGTCGTGCCACCAGGAGAAGCCCCTCATGATGGAGCTGGCTGTCTTTGCTGCTTCCTGCTGTGCAGGTCCCGAGACTGCTGGAAGTGGAGGCTGAATTGCATAATATGCCAGAGATTTCCCAGCAGACTCCTGAGACCTGCATGGCAGGGAGCCAGCTTCATCACACGGGGCTTCCTCTAATGATGTGCAAGTGCTGGGAGCTGCACATGTGCCACGGGGAGCCCCGTGTGATAGAGATGGGCCAGCCTGACCGTGCCTCTTGCCACCATGTGCAGTGCTGGCTGGAGTTGCACGCTACTAGGCAGCAGTGCCTGAGCAGGCCACAAGCATCCTGAGTGTCTGCTGCCGCCTGCTGCTGCTGCCAGCAGTGGGGACTGGGGACTATGTGGGAGGGGATTGTTGGGGCCCCCCTTCTTCCCTCACACCCATACCCTGCCCACCCAGGCTCTGTGCTCCTTCTGTGCCCCTGGGCATCTGCGCTACTGCAAGCTCTGTACTCCACACTCCTGCCAAGCTGCAGCTCCCCCGTCCCCTCCACCCCCCGCCCGCTGCTTCCCTATCTGGTGCCCAGAGCGAGTGGGATGCTGGAGAAGCCAGGCAGGTTTCTTGGTGGCGCCACCAACAGCAGCAGCCCTATCTGGAAGCTGTGTGCTGGCTGGGCTGGGCCATGAGGTTGAAAGCAAGTCACACAGAATGGGTGGGGTACAGTTAATTGATGGGCACCTGTGGGCCAGATGACATTTCCTGGTGGGCCAGATTTGGCCTGTGGGCCATATTGTGCCTGACCCTGTTCTAACATAACATTCAGCCAGCAGAAAATAGTATGTCAGAACAAATGAACAAAACTTCATCAGAACACTAATAGCAGGATTACAACCTGCCTTTCCAACAATACAAGTAGGCCAGCCAGCATAGACGTAGTGGCAGCAGTTCCATAATGTCGGCTAGCCCTAAGTTATCTTATGCTGTTGGGTTGTAGTTTATTTTCACTTTTTAGTGTAAAGGGATATTTGTGAGGAAAGATATCATCTTGAGATATTACAACTACATGCTGTCACTTATTCCGGGTTGGTTGTAAAAGTATGATCTAGCTTTCAGTTTGTAATCAAAATGTGTTTATTGCATAAACGAGATAAAGTTATTCCTCTCTTAGTGCATCATAGGAGATTTTAATGGTAATTTTACATAATACATTATATTGGACTTGCGATTGTTTATATAAAAACAGAGACATCCAAAAAGGTAATTCAGGTTTTGCAGAAGAAATTTCTGATTCTGGCAGATTTACACAGCAATCTCTGGGGTAATTGTTTAGTATTTATTTTGTTTGTAAAGTAAGTGGCTCCATTTTTTTTTTCCCCAGCACTTTTTTTAGTCCCACATAAATGTGGCTTTGGAGAAATTGTTGCCCATATTTTTCTAGACTTTTAAGAAGAATTTTTCTTTTGACAGTAAATGCTGTGAGCACATTTTGTCTTGGAAATCAGTAGCTAAAAAGCAGTTTATTTTTAGCTACAAAACTACCTCAGATATGTTAACACACCACAATTGCTGGGGTATTTAGTAGGGGTGTGCAAACCAGGATGTATTTGATTTGGATTTGGCTCGAATCAGGGACAGGGTTTTGATTTGTTGATTTGGATAACTGTCCCTGATTCGATTTGGCTGAATCTGTATCTGAAGATTCACTGCAGATTCAGAGAATCAGTGATTTTGCCATAGACACAGCTTTAAATGTTGTTTTCTACATACTTTGAGGTACTAGGAGCGGCCTGTGAATGCTGCAATGCTGGGGCAGATGGAGCGTGTCCTGCAGGAGCGCAGGGGGGGCCCCCCACGTGCTCGACAGCGAACCTGGAAGTGGGTCGGAAGTACTTCCAGTCTACTTCCAGGTCTGCCACCAAGTACGCAGGCCCCCCCCTCCGGCTCAGCAATCGGCCGTGGGGGGACCCCGGATGCCCCCGCAGACCCAGGAGGCACCAGTCGCTGAGCCATGGGGGTGTGGGGTGGCCCCCAGCATGCTCCCCGGCAGACCTGGAAGTGGACCAGAAGTGCTTCTGGTACACTTCCGGGTGTGCTGCTGAGCACCGTGGGGAGCCTCCGGCACTCCTATGGAACACTGCATCTGCCCCACCATCTCGGCAGTCAGGAGCCGCCTGGTACCTTGAGGTATGTAGAAAAAACATTTAAAGCTATGTCTATGTCCAAATCGTCAAATCTTTCCAAATCGATTTGGAGGGTTCCAATTCTATTTGAAGAGATTAAAGGGTCTCCTGATTTGATTTGGATTTGGAGATTTGTCCACTGAATTGGGCTGAACCTCCACCGAATCAAATCAGGGACCGAAGCTTCGCACAGCCCTAGTATTTATATATAATTGCCTTTGAGGGAAATGAGTCTTTCTATGCCTATGGGAATAAGTTCTGCTAACATTTAAGTAACTTAAGATATTTAAACCCAAATAAAAGACTAAAGCAACAAAACCATATTAATTTTCTTAGGGGTAATTTTGGAACATTTGAATATTTTGACTGTATTAGCTGTTAATACCAGTTAATACTATGCCAGTTCAAATACCTATGCTTTCATTTGTTTTAATGACAATTTTAAATTAATAGATCAAACTAATTACAATAGTTTCGTAGGTTTCATAGTTGTTAGTGGCTAGAATGGACCTTACAGATCATTGGGTCCAGCCCCCTTGCACTTGGGTAGGTAAGACTGCTGGGGTCAGACGGGCGAGATGGGCGTCGAGACAGTTTTGAAGATTGCCAGGGTGGATGACTGTACCACCTCTAGGAGGAGCCTCTTCCAAACCCTTGGTCGTCGACTATGGGTTTATGGCTTGTAATGCTTTTTAAAATGCTGTGCTTTTAAGTTCAAGTGCAAAATGTTTCTCTATTAATATACATTCTTAAAAATGATTAATTTCTATGACTTATTAAAATAATTTACCATGATTTCTTAAATTTCAAGTGTAATTTTAGCTTTAACTAAATATTTATAGCTAGGCAAGAATCCAAGGTGAAATCATGGTCCCACAGAAGTCAGTGGAATCCCTGGCCTATGCTGTATCCTAAATGGTGAGATGATTATTTAGGCTTGGGAATGGTGCAGATTTAACAGATGATACTTACTAATAATGCTTGATTCTGCAAGTGAGTTAACTCCAGGGTACTATGGCTATGACGTAAGTGGCATTGCTCTGTTGCATGAAGCTACACACAGTAGGAGTCACAAGATCAGAGTTTTTCATCTATTTGTCAGTTTATCAACTGAGTTAAGAAATCCAGAACTCAATATTTACTTATCCTCAGCCTCATTTTCCATGGCTTGATGGGGTAGTAATTTTTTTTCTTTCTGTCCCCAACCTGTACCTGCTTTCTTTTGGATTACTAGGAGCAGGGAAAGAACAGCACAACCTTTTTGCAGTTAAATGTTTTACCTTTGATGTCAGCTGTAACTGAAATTAGCTGGGATCATACAATACTAGTTATTCTAACTCGTAGCAGGTGCCATGGATAAAGCATTTCCTCATCTTCCTCCAGCAGCTATCATTCTGAACCACGAAGAATGGGGAAGGGATAAGTTTGGAAGAAAGTAGAGTGCCACCTCTGTACAGAGAAAAATTTTCCCTAAAAATTTGGTAACCCACTTTGTGACTAGAGAGAATTATTTTTCTTTTTAATAGGTTTCCAGAGTCTGTCTGTTGCAGTTCCCTGAAAAGGACAGACTTGAACCCCACCTCTCATTTTTTGTTCTTCACCTGTTTCA
>NW_005841903.1:3774101-3778545 GCF_000455745.1 Alligator sinensis
CCTTCCAAAAATCAGTTTGCATTCCTTTTCTCCACAGTAGGTAGCAGATCTTTTTCCTTCTCAACACCTCTTGAAACAGGCTACCCTTCCTTAATTAACTGTCATACTTCAGATTAATTTCATGTTTTATTTGGTCGCTTTCCCATGACTCCTTACACTCTCCTGTTACGTAATGCTTCTCGCAAAGCATTCTTACCAAAAGTGTGAAGATTAGCATGTCTGAAATTTGGTTATTGCACCTTTCTGTAGCCCACTGCCATGTAGCTACTGATCTAGCCTATACTTTTGATTGCTTGTTATGATGTAGAGCATAAAGATTTGTGTTTTTCTTTTCACATTATTGAGCAGAAATACCACTTAATACAAATCCACATTTTACATGCAGATAGAAGGCAGCATGATTCTGAGAATAATCTGCTGTTAAGCATTCTGTTTCTGATTAAAAATAACTTCTGGGTTCTTGACATTTAATTATTCTTCCCTTTCAACCTTTTTTTCTAATTGTGTACTGATGAATTATGCCAACTCTCCTTGCCACATTTTCATTGGGTTCCCTTGTCAAGCGTGCCTTTTGACACAGTATTTCCACCTTTTGTCTTTAAACTTAAAATCCTAGGTTCAGTTACACCTTCATTCCACTTTATACCCCTACATCACCTTAGCCAATACCATCCCATTATATTGCTCAAATCTTTCAGTATCTTTGCAGCGGATTCTGTTCACTTAGACACGAATGCCACTCTCTCTTCTAGTTCGTTGTCATTGCACTGGCTTTTCTCAGTAAGATTGCCATTGCAGTATGTAACACCAGTGGTTTTATGATCGTCAGGTGAAAAGTGGTGATATATCTGCTACTAACAAGCTTCTCCACATATGTTACGTTATTTCCACTATGAGTACTGTCCTACTCTGTTTCTTGTGGGGTTTACCAGCTCAGCCCAGGATTTGCTGAGATAAAGATTATCATTAACGCTCCCTGAGGGTGCTTTATCATATATGCCCTTATTTCTTTGTTGCTCCAAAGCAATGCACTTTTAAACAAAGGGGATATGAAGAGTCTTAATTTTTTCTCCAGTTTTAATCCTCATTTATCAATGGTCCTATCAGTTATTTTGACTCCTGTCCTTTTAAATCATTGTCATTTCACTTTGCCTCAAAGGTTCTACTTCATGTAGTAAAATAATTTACATTGAAATGTCTTGCCTTAAGAGTCTATGAACCTGTTTTATAATAGCCTTTTAGGTGATGGCAAGCATTCTGTTTCTAGCTTTTTGAGTAACTGTCCTAGTTCTTCCTCCAGGTCAGTCCATGGAAATGTGTTTATTTTTTCTACAGTAACACAAACGCACAGTTTACATTTGGTAAAGATGCCTCACGTTTATCACTTGCTCTTTGGTAAACATGTATTAAAATTTATGTTGTAACTTGTTGAAAGACCACAAATGAATGGAGAATTCACTAATAAGCAAAGTCAACATTATAATACGTTAGAATGCTTCTACCACATTTTTTTTAACTTCTGTTTTTTATTCTCTGTCACAATCTAGGTCTTTTAGCTTTAGATGAAAGTAATTTCCCTTTTTATTACAGACTTGACAAACTATTGAGTTTAAATACTTCTAAATAGTTTGTATCCCTTGTATTTTGCTAGTCCTGTATGTATGGTCAGGATGCTGACTTTCCAGTCTTCTACTTGGCTAGTTACTGGAAAAGAGTCCCTTAACTTGTACAGTAACACTGCTCCCTCTTAATCATATAGAAGGATTTTGGACTCTGGTTATGCTTTTTGGCTCTCCTTGTGTCTCACATGGGCTGGGCGTCACATACCCTAGTTTCCACTATGTTTTTTAAGGGAGAGATTCTGCCACTCTTATGAGCATTGATTAGTATCTTGCATACACCTTTGGTCCCATTTATTTCATCCCTATTTCTGTAATACGTGGCTGCCAGAGCTGCAGTAGAGAGAATATTCTGGTCAGCATCAGTGTCTGATAACTTTCTGGCATTTAGCACACTACATTACCTTGGTGTCATTTGGGAGTTCATCATTGTGGAACTGTGATAGTTACACAAATTGGAATTCTGAAGTTCCGGTCAATGTGGGTTTGAATAACAGGAAGCGATATAAGGTCTTTGTGTCTTCATATCTTTAATATTTTTGAAAGGCGTCCTGGATTCTATAGCTCATGATTCCAAAAGACTATAAAAGGGGGTGATCACTGCTTACCTCATGTCTTATTTTTGGAAGCTATGGCAATTAGCCCACTTGAATTTCAGATGGATTCTGATATGTATGTTCTGCTTGCTTCCATTGCACAAGTGATAGATCATGGAAATGTCATGCATCATATTCCTTATTACTCACCTCCCAGAAATTCAGAAGCAGCAATTATACAGACACCCCTAAAATTACTCTTCTCCCCTCTTGTTTTATTATAGTTTAATACTGTATTTACTTGCCTGCCCACATGCACATGCATTCCCCACCCCCCCACCCCTCCTTTCCTGCCCTCCTCTCCCAGCAAAATTAGGCCTCCAAAATTGGGGTGAGTCTTGTAAGTGGGAAAGCTGAATTCTCATCACTGGAATAGAAGCAGGGAAGAACAGAGCAGTGTCCGCATGCTTCTAATGGCTCCCAAGATGGCTGCTGCTTCTCTGGTTCCAGCAAGCAGAGGGGTTAGAGTCCTGTTAACCTTCTCATGGCTGCAGTAACTATTGGTTGAGCTCTGTAGCTTTTGAGCTGGTTTACAGCAAATTAGATGCTACACGGATTCTATAGCATCTTGATAAGGTTTGCAGAGTGGAAAAAAACACTTAATTATTCATAGGAACTAGTTATAGTGAAGTTGTGTTGTAATAGTCTCTAGGGCTGTGTGAAATTTTGCCCAGTGTTTCATTTCGAAGCTGTTTTGATGCGTTTTGAGCTCGAAACAGCGAAATTGAAATGAAACAGAAGCCTTTGAAATTGCTTCAAAACGAAACAAGGGCACTCAAAACATTTTGAGTTTCAAAGCTAGGCTTACTTGGTTTCAGCGCCAGTCCCAGTCGGCAGCAGCAGCTTCCTTTCATCTGGCAGGCAGATCAGGGGCCCTTCTGTATCCCCAGAAGGGCTGTGGGGATGTGCCGGACTGCTCCTGGGGGTGCAGGCCCCCAATCTGCCTACCGGATGACAGGAGGCTGGTGCTGCTGACTGGGACTGGCACTGGGCGCAGCCTGTGCCAGAAAGATTGGTGCTGCTGCTGGCCCCACCCGGCAGCACCAGCCTCCTGTCATCTGGCAAGCAGATTGGGTGCTCACCCGCACCCCCAGGAGGGCTGTGCGGCTTGTGCCAGACTCCTCCCAGGAGCGTGGGGGGCCCCTGATCTGCCTGCCAGATGACAGGAGGCTCATGCTGCCAGCTGGGGCCAGCAGCAGCACTGATCTTCCTGGCGCTGGATGTGGAATAGCCCATGGGCAAAATGTTGAAACAGCAGTGAAACAGTTTCTACGAAATGGAACAGTGCTTTCGAAATGAAACTCTAAATGAAACACTGTTCCGTCAAAATGTTGAAATGGAAGTCGAAGTGGAACGGAGCTGTTTTGCAAACCCTGATAGTCTTGGTACTGCCCTGTGAAGCATCTGAGATGTAGCTTTGTTGCTGTCCTGCCATACCTCGAATTTCCTGCTGCCTCACCCATAATGTCTCCTGGGAAGCCACGCTTTCTGGATGCTGTTTCCAAGAGGATTTACTGTCACATAGTCAGCTATGACTATGGAAAAAGTCTTTTTTTCTAGCTTCCAAAAACAAGGTGCAAATCTTACTTGGGATGTGCTAGGCAAGAAAATGTGGTAAGTTCTTTAAGACTATCTGGCACATCTACTTCTTCCTCGCGGTTGCTTTCAAATGCACAAGGTCTATGATAGACTGTAACTTTTTCCTGAGCATCGACTGTCTTCTCTTCATGTCTTTATAAAAATCTTAAACTTTAATTATTTTCAAACTAGTTCAGAAGGGTTTAATGTCATTAAAATTTGTATTGCCAAATAGTCCAGTGCTATAATGTTTTCAGGCCAGCTTGTCACATTTTTCAGTCCTGTCATTCATGGAATTTAGCTCTAGATAGGTTTCTTGTTTCATCTTCAAAATTGTGATCAGAGGCTTTCATTTTCAGAATCAAACATTGGAGTACACCACATAGGGAGTGAGTTTTGAGCTGTATTGTATGAGGGATGATTTTATTCTATTATGAACAATTTGAACATAGATGACAGGTGTCTCGGACGGCCAGAGCCGACTTGAGTTGAGTTAGAAATTGCTCATACGTTAGGGCGGGCTGGTGAATGGAGAGGCAGACACAACTTATCGGTTGCAAAAACTTTACTCACGCCGCTTGCAATCACGACGCAGGTGGTCCGGTCATCTGAACAACCACACGAGTTGTTCCAGCTGGCGGGGCCCAAGCC
>NW_005841903.1:3784734-3786151 GCF_000455745.1 Alligator sinensis
AATAGCGGGAACTCTTTGCACTGTGCATTTCTGTGCTGCAAGGAAGAAATGCACCCTGCAAAGAAGGCTGCAAATTGGCGGGAACTCACTTGCACCGAGGTTTCTCTGTGCAGCAAAACCCTCGCTGTGCAAGAGGCTCTCATGTGGCAAGAAAATCCCATTGTGCTGAGGCACCAAAAATCACTGGGTTGTGACAACAGGAATGGATTTTTGTGTATTTTGTAAACCCAAAGACTTGAAGACTGCTTATGTAAAATGTAATTGCTTCAGCTTGCATTTCTTCTTCTTCTTTTTTTTTAGGGTATATGAGGGAAACCTTATAAAATCTGGATTTTGGGTTTCCATCGCCCTCACATGTCATAGGAATTTTATGTATGTAGTGTATAGTAGGTAAAATTCATTTTGCCTACAAAACAATAAGGCCATTTCTATGGTTAGAACAGAACACAGCTTACCAGGAGGTAAGCTAGTAAAGGTGACCTGCATCCTGATTGGTTCTTCATGCTCAAGGTAAAAAATTAGTTGTGAGGATTATGTAAGTAGACAAACAAGTTGCACTTGGCAGCAGTTGTAATAAATACTTTTTGATAGAGGTGCACCAATACATCAGTCCAGTATCGGATTGGCACAGGTTTAAAGAAAATTGACTCTGTCTGAAATCAGCCTGAAGTGGCTGATACTTTGGCCGATAAATGCTGGTGGGTGTGTTGGCTACAAATGTCCAACTCGGGATCCTTAAAATTCTAGTTTATTAGGCAGATTGAAACACTGTAATCATAAACCTTGAGGCTGGTCCCCACACACACACACGCACACATGCACACACATATACACACAGTAGCAGGCTACAGAGTCAGGTATACCTATCCTACAAGCGCTGGAGTCTGCCGTCGATGGCCAGTCGAGGCTTCTTTCAGCGTGGTGTTATCCTCCAGAAGGGGGTCGCCGGCTGGTCCTTCTGGCTGGACAGGTCTGGTCGAGTTGGAGATCGAGATCAAGAGGGCGCCACTGAGGGTCACTTTTCACTGCCTTTTATCTGTCCCTGGCAGACTTTGGTGACTCCCCAGTTTTCAGGTTTGCCCAATCCAGGGGTCATTGACCCTCGTGGGACTTCTCCCCCTCAGTGGCTACTGGACGGCATCTGTCAGTCCCAGGGGTCGTCCGCATGTACGTGCAGGTTTGGGAGTCCGTTGATGAATTTAGAATAGGGCTCTGGGAGTGGTCGATTTGGAGATATTCAGTCCAAATTTGGTCTCTGGTGTTGATTAACTCAGGCCAGGGCTTCTAGCCCTTGATCAGTGACGTTTAGAGATTTCCCGGTTGTTACATTGTCTTCTATTGAGTTCTTCCATTGGTTGATCTGCAGCTTCCAGGTGATAATTGCTGCCTGCTACTATGTTACACATTCAATCACTGA
>NW_005841903.1:3786245-3786768 GCF_000455745.1 Alligator sinensis
TACAAGGGGAGATACAAAATGCACACATACAAATTTTAAAACACAATTCCTTATCTTAAAGTGAAAGAGAGAGGAAGGAAGAAAAGGTAGAAAAAGAGAAACATATCCAAAGAGGGGAGAGCAAATGCAGGCAAGAGAAAAAGGGGGCTTTCTGCTACAGGTGTGCACAGCCGCAGCGCAGCACACAGACAGGCAGCGAGGAGCACAGCTCAGCAGTGTGGAGAGCTGCATCCAGCTGGTAAATCTGGTGTGGTGGAAGGGTGTGGGGCGGGGGCAGCCCCCTTTGGTGAGGGAGGGAGCGGGGCTGGGGTAGGAGCTGTCCAGGCAGGGCAGAGCAGGGGCCAGACACAGCCTTGGCAAGGGCGGTAGGGTGGCTTGCACCGCTGCACGTCGCTCGTCTAGCAGCTCCTGCTGCTGCCTCTACCGCTTGTCCAGGAGGGCAGAGGGGGAGGGTAGAGCAGGCTGCAGGTGCAGGCTGGGACCAGGGGCCACACTGCGCTGTGTTTAGGGCAGGTGCTGAAGG
>NW_005841903.1:3786782-3803638 GCF_000455745.1 Alligator sinensis
TGGGGCTGCAGCCACCCCAAATTTCACCGTAGCCTCCCCCATCCCCTCCCAGCTGCCTGCCATGAGCGTAGCACGGTATGGCTCCCAACTGCAGCCCACCCTGCCCCACCCTATGCAGATCCAGGGGCACCCCAGCCATGCTTTCCTGCATAAGCAGCAGGAACATAGGTGGGAGCCACTAGACAAACGGCACATAGTGGTGGGAGCTGCTCCCCACCTCGCCAGACGAGCTGTTCCCCCATCCCCTCCCAGCTGCCTGCCATGAGCGTAGCACGGTATGGCTCCCAACTGCAGCCCACCCTGCCCCACCCTATGCAGATCCAGGGGCACCCCAGCCATGCTTTCCTGCATAAGCAGCAGGAACATAGGTGGGAGCCACTAGACAAACGGCACATAGTGGTGGGAGCTGCTCCCCACCTCGCCAGACGAGCTGTGGCTCCATCCAATACCAGCCCTGCTCTGACTTGGCAAGCACCTACCCCAGCCCCACTCTCTCACTCACTGCGGGGGGTATTGATCTGCCCCCTATGCCCCTTCCCTCTCCCTCCTCTTTCACCACAACAGACTTACCAGCTGGACTCAGCTGTATCAGAAATCAGATAGGTATTGGCCGATATGCCTCCTTAAAAATCGGCTATCGGTATCAGCCCCCGAAATGTCCATCAGTGCACCCCTAGTTTTTGACAAATCCAGTTTGTATGAAAAAAACAGTTAAGTTGCTGAAAGGCAGCATAATATAGATAATGGATCTTTTGCCTTTAGGCTTTTGCTTGCTAAGACCAATATGATTGGTTAAAGTGTAGAAAGGAAACACTGTTGTGTAAAGTATTCAGTTAGGTGGAAAAAGAATACAGAGCTAGAAGCACAGGTCACTTTATTTACATTGCATCAAGACGTCAGATGAAATTAGTGATTTTTAGCATTCATCTAGAAAAGTCTCTTTTAAGGGGAAATGAAGAATATTGATTTTTTTCCTATGAACTAAAAGCTTACTGAGGATATTTGGCGCATATGCAAGTTGCACTTAATAGCACAAAAGGTCTCATAGCATTATTGAAAATGTAAGGCTCTTATTAAATTGAGCAAAGATAAGCTTCTTGGATTTCTATGTGAGGATGAGGGGGAACTGTCTGGATTATGTAAACCTATTTTTACACAAGATGAAGGGCATAAATCTTTGATCTAATATTTCACTGAAAAATATCTCACTTGCTTTACTTTGTCAGTACTTCAGAAACAAAAGCTTACTACAGATGCATGGAAGTCGCTGTTCTATCCAGCAGGTTTTAAAATGTTGAGATCACAACTTTTACTGAAAGTATTTATTAAACTGACAGTTCACTGGATTAAAAATAGTAGATGTTGTCCAGTTTTGAGACTTAAGGCAATATACATGAAGGAGTTTGTCATAGAAGTTGTATGGCTGCTATGCTGCATTTCTGACCTGGAAACCAGTATTCCTCAGTTTAAATTTTTAACTGTCCACAAGGATGTTCTAGTCAAAGAAGGTTATAATGTATCTGGGCGTTGCCACCTGGGTCACAAAGAATGTGGTTGGGGAATAAAGAATATCTCTCATCACTTGAACTTGCTTGAATTCCTAGCCCAACCTTAATCTCAGATTTTACACAGTTCATAAATGAAACAGACACTGCCCTGGGGTCAGTCTTTACTTAATTATGGACTCTTCTTGACCAAATAGCTTTTTCTTCATCATCAGACATGTAGATTGCCTTGTGCACCATGTACGTAGAGCCAATTATCAAAGTCTTATTTGGCGAAGTGCACTTGCCCCTAAACCAACATTGCCATACCCTGACCAGTGTGGTTGACAAGCTGAAAATGACAGTTATGTTCCTATCATAAACATGCTTGAACCATTACCTGCAGAATACCGTTGAATAACACATTGCAAGTGCACGATGGAATGCCATAGGAGTGCTCCAGTAGAGATTTTTGGGGCTGATACTAATAGCTGATTTTTAAGGAGGCATATCAGCTGATAGGGATCCGATTTCCGATACATCATGGACAGCTGCGTGCAGCTGGTGAGTCTGTTTTGGGGGAAGGAAAGGGGGGCAGCTCAAGGCCCCTGCGGTGAGGGAGAGAGTGGTGCAGGGGCCGGGGCAGGTGCTGTCCAGCCGGGGCACAGCGTGAGACCGAGCCGTGGCTTGTCTGGGAGGTAATGGGAGGGTGGGGCACCTCCCACTGCTGTGTACACCCTGGGAGGGCATGGGGGTGGGGAGCAGCTTGTGCCCTCGGATCTCCGCAGGATGGGTTGCCTCGGCAGAATGGGATTGGGGCTGGGGCTGTGCCAGGCTTTTCTCGGCAGGGGCTGGCTAGGCTTTGCTTGGGGCAGGCGGTGCCAGCTCTTGGAAGGGGGCTACGGTGGCGGGGGGGCGCTGCAGCTACCCCAAAATTGGTTGTACCCACCCCCCCTCACAGTGCCACCACCACGTGCCCCAAGTGCAGCCCAGCCCCCGCTGAAAAGAGCCTCCTGCAACACCCCACCCTGCCCCACCCCACACAGATCTGGGGGCATGCCCCCCCGTGCTCTTCCAGGGTGCATGCAGCAGTGGGAGCCATGCCTCCCACATGAGCTGTGGCGCTGTCCCGTACCCCACCCCACCCTGCCTGGGCAGTGCCTACCCCAGCGCCACTCCCTCCCTCACCATGGGGCCCTTGATCTGCTCCCTGACAACCTTTCCCTCCCCACTCCCCTTCCACCACAACAGACTTACCAGCTGCATGCAGCTCTCCAAGCTGCTGGACTGTGCTCCTCATCGCCTCTGCGCTGCACTGCAGTGGCACGCATGCACAGGCCATTTATTGGCCATGTCGTTGGCCACAACTGCTCGATTTCTGATAGCCAATTTTTTTATATCTGTGCTGATCTGATATCAGATTGATGTATAAGTGCACCTTTAGAATGCCACGGACCATCATGCTCATGCAAGCAGGTTAATGTGCCATGCACTCATGGCTGCCCGTGCTATGAAACAGCATGTTGCAATCTGTATAATAACTACAGGGATTCAGAATTGGGTTCAAGTGATGAAGAAATATGAAAAACTGCAATTACCCATTGTATTAATGTTATTACACTTATATTACCATTGGGTTAGACTATTACATTTTCCCATTGCCTGGAGCTGAACTTATGTCTGTGTGTTTCATTGCCACTGAGTTATTAATATCTGACTTATCTGCATTTTGAAAAAAAACTGTACAGGTTTATTCAATATACCTTGAACAAATAGGCTAGCCTGGGGTTATAATGTCTTCAGTACTGTAGGCCTGCTTTGAAATTTGTAGTGATAGGATAGTAACATCTTTTACTAGGTTTTTTTAATTGCATTGAATCAATCCATTAAATGGATTGTCCATCATTAAACAACTGCCAAAAATAGCTTGTGCTCAGCAATGGAAACCAACTGATTAAATGCAGCCAACTCTGAGCATAACTATGAAACACATGACCCCATATGGGGTAAACATACAAATGGGCACTATTTTATATTTCATTTTAAGGGCCAGACCGGTTCCGGGTTCAATTGGGCAAAGCCCAGTAGTCAAGTTCCAAAATTGACTGAGCAGATCTGTCATCAAGTTTTTGTGGCTCTACCACTGGGCAAGTATCTTCCCTCTGGACCCATTGGTCTGGGGCTTCAGATACTCCCCAAATGTAGGCAGGCATCGTACTTATAAACCCCAGGCCCAGAGACCTTGGGTGTCAGATGCCCCCCAGTCTCAAAGATCTTGGCGAAAAGGCTATATTGGGCAAACATACTAATGGGCACCTACCACAAGGATAGTGCAGTCCATCTGAATAAGATATATGCTAGTTCCCATTGTGTGCAGTCCCCCTCAACGCTGACTCTTTTCCAAGTCATGGTGATCTACTACATTAAATACATTTAGACTTCTGCATCACCTGGGTAAGTCATCAAAGTCACAGTTTTCTAATTGCTATTAATTTCATGGTTCCTGTGCTCCAGTGTTGAGATACTACATACTTTTCAGAAATGCTGATAGTCCACTGACTTCTTTTGGGGAGGTTGTGGGTGGAAGCACTTTTGAAAAAACACATTGTTTGAAAGTAGTGTCCAAAATCAAAAGCACTTCTGAAAATTCTGTCTTACATTTAGCAATCCTGGAAATGGGGTAAATTAACTATCTGCATAATATGTTTTAGGTCCTTATGTGAAAATGTATCTGATGATAATAAAAGTATTAAGCACATATTAAGTCTTTATCCACTTGAAAATAATCCATTTTTTTTAAAATTGTACCTCAAGCTGACTGTCATCTTTTTTCCTTGTGAGTGCATATAGAGAACTGCAAATTCTAATCTAAATTATAATTCATATTTGCAACTTACATATCACTATTTGCTATCATGCATCTAAAATTAGAATCAGACGTTTAGCTGGCAGAACTAAATTTACAGATTAATTTAGTGCCAGAAAGTAGTGCAACAAAATATATCAGATTAACACATCATAACTAGAAATTAACCTCTTTATCAAGTCATCTAATCCAAGGAATGTTTGTGCAGGGAATGTGCATTGTAATTAGCTACTGACAGTTTAAAAAAAAAAGAGAGAGATTGAGTAGGCTGTATAAACATGTACTCATTTAATGTATGATGAAGTGTTAGGGATGATCTGCTGTTTAATTCAGTTTGATGTAAAGGTGGTTTACTCATCTAGGGAAACAATATTTAAGTGCAAAAGATTCCTTGTGTTATACTATTTATTTTGAAGTAAAATGGTTCAAGTTGACTGGGCTGATTTATTGAGGGGCAAAATTGCTTTTTCACTTTGTATATTCCTGTTCTGATTTGATAATAATACTTAGCAATTTAGAGGCTTTTTCTGCTTTCTTGGTCTATGATGTTTGGGCATGGATTCTTTCCTGGCAGCCAAACTGAAGCTTGAGACTCTGCCCCAAATCTATCTTTGGTGTTCCATATTTTATTTTTGGATTATGATGCTTCACTAAAGAGTAGAAAATGCTCCACCATTGTGTACAGGACCATTACCCCTATTAGTAATAGTAGGGGTTTCCAACAAGTTACCAGGCGTCTACCTATTGTCTCTTACTCTGCATAAAATGTAATGTAATTCCAGCATGTTAATTTGTTTATGACTGATAGGGAGATAAAGAACTCTTATCTTGCAAACTGATTTGTTTAGTTGGACACCTTTGCCCATAGAGAATCTAATTGAATTCTCTGGTGTCCCTCACAAGCCATCTTGCAACCCTACTGTTTTTTTAAACAAGACCTCTGTAAATACTTATGCACGATTCTTATTAGCTTTGCTGGTTTTAATGAAACTACGTTGTTTGTTCAAGTGGGAGAATTTTTTGAACATTGTGGTTCTAATGCTTGTAATTCTAATGTTCTTATCAGGTACGACAGGCAAAGCATCGTCCCCACCTCCTGTTTTAGACACAAGGCAGATGAGTGAGAAACTAGAGACTATTTTATTTCAGCTACGCCAGGTGACCCGTGAGAGGGATGAATTGCGAAAGCGCCTTGCACTTTCATCTCCCGGCTCAACCTTTGATGACTGCAGGTAATGATATGTGCTCTCCCTTCCCACCTCTACATTTGAATCCTGTTTTAAATTATGTTGAATCTTTGTGCTTAGGTTTGCATGAGTTTTATTGACTTCACTAATGACTAGAGCTGTTTACACACTTTTACAGTATACTTGCTTACCAGGGAGAGCCCGAAGTTTCCTGTTTGGCTTTGCAGAGATAGGACTTGCCATATAAAATGGATAGGGGGCTTCCCAGCAGTGGTTAATGGAGGAAGGAAGGTGGACAGCACACTTAAATAATGGGAAACAGGGAATGATAGTGTGTTGTGTAATTTTGAACACCCCCAAATTGAAGTGCTCAGTACTTGCCTCAATAAATTAATGTTAGACAGCCCCCTATACTCATTGTTTTGATTTAGAGAAGGGACTGTCCAGCAATCCATTATTATAGGAGTGGTGGGGGGGAAGTGATTGAGAGTGTGAAGTTAAGAGGCCAGAAGTGATTAGCTGTGTGGGAGACCTAACTGATTTATTTTTGGACAGCAAGGATATGATACTGTTTAAAAACCTGGCTTTCCAATGGTATGGGTGGCCAGCTGGTTTTTACTTTGGCTAATGACATTCTAGTAAATTCTTGTCTAAGTATAGTATACTCAGGGCGTCTTTCTGACCAAACATCACCGTCACAGACTGAAATTCAGCTGCAAAGCACAGATGTATGGAAGTTCTTAAAGAAATTGGTTAGCTGCTTTCTGCCTCGTTTCTCTTTTTTGGTGATTGTGGGATACCACTGTAATGTATACTGTTATCAGCAGTATAACTTAACTGTTAACTTGTAGTCCTTATGTATGCATTCAGGATTTGGACTGGTGAACTGAAAAAGGAAGTGTTCTTTCCCAGTACCTGTCCCCTTATTTAACTATCCTGCCTTTTCTCACAGGCCTGGTGTCAGGCTTGTTCAATGAGCATAGAACACTTTGACTGTTAATATATATTTTGTCAAAGGATGGCAGAGTAACATTACCTCTAATTTTAGGCAAATTTTGAAATTCTTTTATACCTTTCACTCTGTCCTTACCCAGGCAGAACTCTCATAAAACCAGTGGAATTTGCCTAAATCTGGAGTTGAGGGTTAAGTTGCCTTAATGTTGTAATACATTACAATTCTTAGAAGTCAAGATTCATAGATTATAGAGTCAGAAGGGACCCAATGGATCATCGTGTCAAACCCCTGCCCCTGGCAGGAAAGAGGACTCAGGTTAGAAGACCCCGGCCAGGTGATTGTCAAGCCTCCTCTTGAAGACCTCCAAGTTAGGTGATACCACCACCTCTCTTGGAAGCCCATTCCAGACTCTGGCCACCCTTATTGTAAAAAATGTCTTCCTAATGTCTAACCTAAATCTACTCTCCACTAGTTTGCACCCATTATTCCTAATTAATCCCTGCGGCACTCTGGTAAACAGCTCATCCTACTAATATAAACTTGCATTTAAATTGCCAAGATTTCCTCTTTGACTGTTAAATCAATCCACTGCTACAAATGTAGAAAATTATGAGTTTTAACATGCTTAAGAATAACTTTTTAGAATAAATATTGTTGTTGAGCAGTGTTTGGACCATCTATATTAACAGAGGGAGCTTGGCTTCCAAACAACTAAAGAGATTTCAGAAGTAGGAAATGAATTAATATTAAGAGGTTACTTTTTCTCTTGTTAAACAAAATGAAACACTTCTCTATGTGAGAAAACAGGCAAGCAATTTTATGCTACTCTGTTTCTCAGTGGGAGCATCTACACAAGATATTTACTGCATAGTTAACTAATAAACTGTGCAGCAAACATCTTAGCGCCTACACGTGCGCCCCTGTTAGGGTGCACAAAACTAATAAACGCCGCAGCAGGGTAGTACTTATAAAATACAAGTACCACCCTACTGCAGAGTTTTTTTGTGCGCAGCAGCATGTGTATAGATGCTACCCCGGCTGGCTGAGGCACAGGGTTTCTCAGTGTGGAGCTAGCTGGCAGGCAGCCCCACGCTGAGGCACCCTGCGCCCCAGGCAGCTGCTCAGCCGCACATGGAAGTGAGGAGAGCATCTGCTAAAGGGACAAAAGTTGGCCCCAGATTTTGTAAATTTTCATTCTTAAATGGTGTAATCTGAAAGAGAAATATTACACCTAAGATTTTACTCTGTCACCACTATGTGGACATTTAAGAAACAGACGGGCAACCCAGAATGAGATCCCAATAAAGTGATTGAAAGCTATTGTGACATATAACACTTTTATTTGGGCCAGGTGCATGGGTAAAGGGAAATGGTTACTTCAGGCATGTGCATGTTGCCATCATAGCAAATGTTAAGTGAACTCCAGCATCAACAGATACTATTTCTTAGGAGAGCTGTAGAAGTGATATATGATGTGCTAAATCTAACACTTTTGCTGAGGGATAATATGTTGCTTGTGTTAACATTGTATCTGTCACTGACTGTGTGCACTTGGGCATGCACTGTGCAGCAGTCACGCATTTAGAAAACGCAGAAAGCATTTGGCCAAAGGGTTTTACATACCTGAGGTGTACTGCTTATGCTTAAAGCTGTTATTTGAGATGTCGTAATATAGTTTCTTTCTATAGAGCAGGGGTTGTCAAC
Source organism: Alligator sinensis (assembly GCF_000455745.1). NCBI lineage: Eukaryota > Metazoa > Chordata > Crocodylia > Alligatoridae > Alligator > Alligator sinensis. Next base: position 3,794,979 of record NW_005841903.1, read on the forward strand.
CAGGGGTACTTTGAAAGGTCCTGTGGGTACATGGGAGTGGGCAAGGGCGGAGCACTGCAACCCCTGCCGCTGCCTCACAGGAGCAGGCCCAGGGTGGAGCCGAGAGCAGGGCCACACAGAGGCTGCACTGCCACCACTCACCACGCCCCCACTCTGTGTCTGTCCACTCGCCCCCCCACTCCATGTCCGGCCTCTCGCCATGCCCCTCCCCCACAGTACACTTATTAAAAAAAGGGGGCTGCCGGGGGTATACTTATTAAAAGAGGTTGAAAACCCCTGCTATAGAGAACTGACACAAAAAATGAAAGCTGCTGTTTGGAGCACATGCAAGATTGCAAGTGGGGGTGAGGTAATGAACATAAACATTTTCAGGCTTCTGGCAGGGCATTGCCCACTCCCAGCTCTTACCCCTACTTGCGTCCCACCTCATTGTCCACCTTTCTCCTGCACAGTCTGACAGCTTTACCTCTCTCATGGTACACTTGTCAGGCACACAGTAGAAACATACTACATAGCTCTGTATGTGCTAGATCCACAACACTCACAGTATAGCCATGTTTGCATGTCCCCCATCTCTCAGCCATGCAGATGAGAAGGCCTGCAGTGCTGCTGTAAGATAACTATATACTCCTTCCTCTTCTGTAACTAGCATACACAGAAAAGCATGGTACGGGAAGTATTCAGGGAAGGGAGGAAGGTATCAGTTGATCCTGCTCTGAATCTAACCATGTGGCCCACTTGCACAACTGACCAGACAGTTGCAGCCTGCTGGTTGAGAAACGCTGATCTACATACCAAGCCCCAGTACCATTGTATTTAATTTTACTTTTGCATAAGAAGATCAACTTGTGGAAACTTATATTGTGTTTTTTTATTTATTTATAAGAGTCCACTACAAATTCTGTGTTTGCTCTAGATATTAGCTTCACTGGAGCTTATAAGTGAAGAAATATCCATATGCACTTCATCATTTCAGTGATGTAAAGAAATGCTGGCGTTTGCTTATGAGAGTAGCTTATTTGCCCATTGATTAAATCTTGCATATTGAAATAGTTTATGAGAATATACATTTTAGATTGCAAGCTTAATGTGAACATATGCTAATAGAACTCAGTAAACTGTAGTGCATTCAGCAGGATTTAAAATGCACTTCATTTAACATAATTGTAATGATTGTTTTGTACAGATGGCACTGCTTTCAATTACTTTACCCTAAAGTCTCATTTAAATCAATACTAGAGTTATGAGTGGTTGTGTCAAAGGTGTAAACAGTTGCAAAATTAGTTTTATTTTTGATAGTTTGGATTATATTTTAAGAAGGAATGTCTGCATAACAGTTGATAATGATCATTTTTCATATATCACTCTTCTTTTCCTTGGCATTCCTAAAGGGAGAACATGTACAAAATATTGTTTTTCAAAGTCTGAGTTTTGCCATTGGAAGCTCAGATATTCTATTAGATTATTTTTTATCTGAAGACCTCATGCTACAGAGCAAATAAAAAATATTGTCCCTAAAATAAGATGCCTTGGTATTGTGTGTATACGTTGTTGGGTTTGTAAATCTTATAGGATCACTATTTTATTTATACTTCTTTCAGCAATTCAGCTATGCAAAACTGTTTTCATTCTCGCTCATCAGCTGAACTGCCAGCTAAGGTAGAGTTCCAGAATCTTTATTGGTGTCTGTGTATGAGGCAGAAGGAACTCTAATTACTTTTCAGGCTGAATTTGCAGTGTAGTCATTTAGGATAGGGGTTGAAGTGGAGGATGTGGAAGAAATGTGCCCTTTACTGGCAACTGAGCAAATTCAATTGGAAACTAAGCAGTGTCAAAAAGAAAGCAGAGAGTTCCATAAGCTCTGTTCATTGCCTATAGGTTTGTTCAATTTTAGGAGACCCAGGAGAAAGATCACATGAGCAACTGTCAAAAGTTTCATTGTGAAACCAGAAAATTCAGTCTTGGAAAAATATTGTGGCTATCTAGACAAAAAGTAAAGAATTCAGTTTAGAGTTGATTTAAGAGCTTATAGGCTGAAAGCACGTTAAAACAAAATTCTGCTAGTAAGCGTTGGTAAACCAGAAATTATCAGTATTTCACATGATCTCAGGTTTTCCAAGTGTTTTTTCCAAGTTATCTTACAGTAAGTCTGTTTTGCTAGTGTGTGCACATACACATGCATGCTTCAGTTTCATGGTGCATAGTCAACTGCTAGCCAAGATAGGTAATTTTATTGTTTTTTTTTCCCCTCATGTTTCCTCCTCCCCCTCCCCACCCAGTCTACTCTGGGTAGACTTAATTTCTACCCTTTTAAGATTTCTTGATTGACACACATTTTGTGCACTTCATTAGTAGGGGTGTGTGAAGCAGCCACTAATGAGATTCAGATTCGGCCCAAATTGGGGACAGTCATTCGCTTCCTTGATTCGGATCACTGTCCCTGATTCAGTTAATCTGAATCTGAAGATTCAATGCTGATTTGAAGAATCAGTGATTTGGACATAGACACAGCTTTAAATGTTTTTTCTACATACCTCGAGGTACCAGGCACGGCTCATGAACGGTTCGATGGTGGGGTGGATGGAGCATCCCACAAGAGCGTGGGGGGCTCCCCCATGTGTTCGGCAGCCAACCCGGAAGTGGACCAGAAGTAGGTCCGCTTCCAGGGAGTGCGCAGGGGCCCCTCACAAACTCCCCTCCTGCCCCCCCCCCCCCCAGCTTGACAATCAGCTGCGGGGGACCCTGGGTACCCCCCAGACCCAGGAGGTACCAGTCACTGAGCTGGGGTGACGCGGGGGCCCCTGCGCACTCTCCAGCAGACCCGGAAGTGGACTGGAAGTGCTTCTGGTCCACTTCCGGGTCTGCTGGAGAGTGCACTGGGGAGCGCCCCGTGCTTCTGTGGGACACTCCATGCACCCCAGCATCACAGCATTCATGATTTGCCTGATACCTAGAGGTATGTAGAAAAAATACTTAAAGCTGTGTCAATGTCCAACTTGCCTAATCTTTCCAAATCAATTCGGAGTGTTCCGGTTCAATTCTGAGAGATTAAAGGGTCCTCTGATTTGATTCGGAGATTCAGCCACCAAATCAGGCTTAATCTCCACCAAATCAAATCAGGGACTGAAGCTTTGCACAGCCCTACTTATTGGCCATTAGTAGAGTTTATATCTATTAAAAATGAATTGGGGATATATTTTTAAGTAAAATTATGGGCTGATGCATACAATTAAACTTGAGTCTGACCTCTGTTGTCATTCATTTATAATAGTTTAAACTAAGATCATAACACTTAGATATAGCAGCATGAGTTTAAAATAAGTGGATAAAATGTCAGATGTATTAAGTAGATACCTATTTGAATTCATTGAAAAAAACAGTGCTAACAGGATAACCCAGCAAAATAAGAATGAACTATGATTGTAGTAGAGGTGACAGGTTTATTCTGTAATAATGCTGTTGTCCATAGGAGAAGTACCCTAAGTTCGAAATATAAGTAAATCAGAATTTCTGTTAATGAAAGCAGAGTCTCCTTAGAGTGGTTATATTGCTTTGCAGTAAGTACTCTACTACTTCTTTGTAGCTTGTATAAATTCTAGCTTGAGACTGGCAATGGTTTCAATTCCCTGCTTTGCCATAAGCTGCCTCTGTGACCTTGGATGAGTCATTTGAGTATGTCTACACTGCATTACTCAGGCCAGCTTTAAACTACTAGCTGGCATGATGTGGTGCACTATAACAGCTTCATTCCTGCCAGTATCTGAGTTACCCAGATTAAAGGTAGCTAGGTTATGTCTACATATCTGGCCTTTCTTATGTCTACACCTTCTTACATCCCTGTAATCTTTCCTCCTATTTTTTTTATAGTGGAGATAATAGTACTTCCCTGTTTTAAGAGGGTTTGCAAGATTAAAATTGTAACATTAACAGTCTGTTTTATTTTAAGCCTTTCCCATCCATTTTGAGTTTGCCTTTTTCTTTGTTTCATTAACATTTAGAATATGTAATCTTGTACCCTGGTTTATATAGAGCCTGCTAGCAGGATGTTTTCTTATCCAGGTGTTTCAGTCCAAAGTTCACTTCTCCCTGTCAGTCCATGATAGCCTAGAATTGGCAGCCTTTATGGTTCTTCTCAGTTTTTCTAGAGCAGAAACTAGACCCTCGAGAATTTGCAATTGTTTTAAAGTATATTTTTAAAATTTCATTCATGTTTAAAGAGATTTGTGAACTTTACACTATAAAAAAATCTGTGTGTGTACAGATTCCACATTTTATATGCTGCTTAATTTCCTGTATAAATTCTGATGTTCTGGATATCTTTAATATTATACATATACTATATAGAGAAATTAATATCTCAGAAGAGAATTACAGGGATTTTTTCTTCTTGTTTTTTTGCTATTACTATGCATTGACAAAGGGTCAGTTCATGCATAATTTATACTTGCCACTCACTGTTTAAAAGCCACAGTATTTATAACAATCTCATGCTTTGGGGTGCTTTTTACTAACTATAACTGCATGGTCATTTTACAGTTCCTTGATTACTCTGTTGATTGAAATCTGGTTTTATTTTCTCCTTCCATGGCAGACCCAGCCCTAAACCAAATCACGATTATGAAAGATTGAAAATACAGTGCATGAAGGCCATGTCAGATTTGCAGTCTCTACAGAATCAACATACCAAGACGCTAAAAAGATGTGAAGAAGCTGCCAAAGAGGCAGATTTTTATCAGTAAGTAACATGCAATAAAGGTATGGAGAGCCAGCAATCTCAAATCATGTAACTGCATGGGACATGAGGTAGTTGGATCTCTGCTTCATTATCAGATAAGAAGCTACCCTGAATTTCAGGGCTGTTAATAGCCATTTATGAACATTTGGACTGATGCTCCAGATTTTGCTCCTTGAGGCTTGGGATCAGAAGTTACACAAACTGGTACAAGTGATCAGAAACCGGTTCAAATCTGTAGCACAACAGAAGTTTAGTGCACTTAAACCTCTTTCAAATGGCCAAAGCTGGTTTAAGATAAACGTGGTTGAATGTACATCAGCCTGAACTGATTTAGGTCAAATTGGTTTATAGAACTTCTGTCCCAGACCCCCTCCCGGTTCAAGTTAACTCAGTCCCTCAGCATCGCAGGATGCTTGGAGCCCTGGGCTGTGCTGTCTGTTCTAGCATAGCAGGGTTGGGGATCGCTGCTCCAGCTGGCTGAGAAAGGGGTGGGGATTGGAACTTGGCTCTGGACCCCAGGCAGGGGACAGCCCTCCAACTTTTTGCTCTGTTCTGCACTGGAACAGAGAGCCAGGGGGTGTGGCCAGGCCCTGGCCTGGGGCCAGCATACTGGGGGGAAGGGGGTTTAAACCCTTTCCCTGGCCTGCACAGGACCCCAGCTGGGGGTGGTGGAGCAGCCCCTGCCAGGCTTTTCCCAGTTCAAGTATAGGTGGGTGTATGGTCAGGCCCCAGCCCAGCTCCACAGGCTGAGGTGGGAGGCAGGTTAAAACCCCTCTCTGCCCTACACCAGACCCCAGCTGTGGTCTGTCTGGCTCTGGGGAGGCAATCCCTCTCAGGCTTTTTCCTGCTCTCCACCTAAGCGGAGATCATCATCATCATTTCCCCCCCCCCCGGCTCCTCGCCTCAGCGTGCCAGCCCCTGGCTGGGGGCAGTGCAGGCCAGGGTGAGGATTTATTACCCTCCCCCTCCTCCCCCATCATACTCAGCAGGCCAGCTAGGGCCTGGCCATGTCCCTGCCTCTGCTTGAGCTGGGGGGGTGGGGAAGCCTTGGAGGGCTTCTCTCTCAGCTTCCCTTCCTTCCCTTTGGCAATGGCTGGGAGGTGTGCTGTAGTGCCCCACAGCTTGTGGCCTGAGCCGCTACAGGCATGTGGCTGCATTTCTGGAATCAAAAGTACATATGTATTCATTTGCTGCTTGGTTCAATCTAGGCAGTTTAGACTAACCTACAAAGATTGAATCGATTCAGCCTCAGGTTTTTTGACTGTGTGTACTTAGCTTGAAAGTTGGCTGCTTTGTTAGAGCTCAGCAAGTCAACTGCATGTCTCATGTATAAAGTTCTTTAACAAGTCTTCCTGAGGAAGGATGGACATGGCTGGGTTTGGATACATTACTTGCATAAAGATGCACTGCACTTGTGTGCTTTTATCAGTATGTGGTCCTGACCTATGAATTGAGTGTATCAACTTTGTATGCTTAATCAAAGCTTCTGAAATTTAACGCTTCCCTGATCTTGAGACAGTTTTTATCCAACTGGATCTAGACCTGTATTTTTTTTTAAAGGCAATTTTGGATGGTACAAGTGGCACAGGAAGTCTCGGCACATGGCATATCGGGAAGGGACAGGCAGCACAGAGGCAGGTAGAGCAGGAAACAGAAAACAGAACAGCAGTTTGGGCAGGAGATGCAGGCAAGGGGCAGAAAGCAAAGCAACAGATCGGACAGGGAGCACAGAGCAAGAAGCGGCAAACTGTATGGGAAGCAGATCACTGGTACCTAGAGATGGTGTGGAGCTTAATTTGTGGCATGCCTGCAAAAGAGGTTGGCCCATGTAGTAGGCCATGCTTTTCAACTTTCATACTTTTTTGTGTGTTTATTCTCTTCTGTCTTCTAGAACCCTTTTCCAAAGAATTTGCAGTCTATGTAACATCTGAAAAACAGATTATACCAAGTGTAAAAATAACCTAAGTTTAATATGATCTACCAAAGGCTTAAGTTTTGGAACAAGTTGTTGCTGTATTCTTAATGATTTGTTAGTCCTTCAATGGGTCTAGGAAATGTAGTTAACTTTTTTTTTTTTTTACAGAGGGAGGAGAGTGCCTAAAGAGCTAAAACCAGTTTCACAGGGTTTTTCTTATGGTAAATTGATTCCACTCAGAAAAAAGAGAAACCACAGGCAGCAGTTTTATTATAGTGATTTTTCTTAAGCAGTAAAACCTGACTGTATCCCATTGTAAATCGTTAATTAGAAGTTTAACCCCATTTAATAATACCGTCTTGCTCTTCACCAAAAGCAATCTGCTCTAATGTTGGACAGTGAAACTGAATTACAATTTGGATGTGATTTTTTTTACTTTTAATTTTTAAATGAGAGTGTATTACTGTCACCTATTAAAAGTTATAATCCAGTTTTCCTAAGTTTGCTGGTAGCTTTATGTGCTTAGACTTTTTTTTTAAATGAACGCTTAAAGTGTCTTGTTTTTCTCTTTAACTATTAGGCAGACAGGGAGAGGAGGGGAGTCAGGGGTAGGGAGTGTCAAGAGCAAGTATCAGCAAATATATGGGATTTATTTTGAGTCCAAGATATTTTAACACTTGGAAATTTACTTTGGTGTCTGTTTAGTTGCTTGATCGTTGAAAAGATTGGTTGAAGAAATCCTTGTTGTGCATAAATCTAGAACCTCTCTTGATGTAGAGGGTTCCAGATACTTCACCTCCAGAAGGTTTTCATTATTCTGCTAGTCTTCAGTAGGATTTAGTGAAGTTGTGATACTTGAAATATTCAAATATAAAGAAATGGTTAATTAATTTAATTGTACCTGCATCTTTAATAATAAACTTTTCCTTGGTTTGAAATGATTTAGTGCACTAGCATGAGGAGGACTCCCTTGAATTTTTTTTTTTTATTTAAGTGCTGTTTATCTGTGTTATTGGCAGTACATTGCATAGTCGACTGCTGAGTGACCAGTCACAGCTGAAAGAGGACATGGATACCTTGAAGAGGAAGAACACACAGTTAGTACGAGAGCATAACCATCTCCAGCAATCATGTGAGGAAATGAAGAGACTTCATGATGAGGATCAAAAAGAGATAACGGACCTACGTAGCCAACAACAGCAGGTAGCCTGCAGTTTGTGTCATAAACAGTAGGAGAGTTTTCAGGCAACTCCAGCCTTATGCAACTGAGCTACTACTTATATACCATATGTACCCAAATCGAAGACAACTTCAATTTAAGATGCTCCTCCCCCCAGTTAGATTCTATGCATGAAAAATTATAAATTTGTTATGAATGTCCATGTATAGATTGTAATTAATAGAAAATAATCTATCTTTATGCCGGGGGGGGGGGGGGGGGGGGGGGGGGAGGGGCCAGGCCCCTGCCCCTTGTCCCCCTTTGCCTATCCCCTCCATGCCTGGGCCCCCTGTAACTACCACCCTGCATTGTGTTCCTCCATGTCTATGCCTGCTCCCTCTGCAGCCTGCCTCCCATGACTGCCTCCACTCCCTCCCTCTCCCCACACTCTTTACCTTCTGCTGCAGCTCTGCTCCTCCAAACCAGTTGGCAGCAGCACAGTCCTGACCCAGGCAGCCCAGCTAGGTCTGGTCAGTGCTGGAGGGACTGCAGCTAGAGCAAAAGGTAAGGTGGGGAGGGTAGCAGGGGATGGGAGCAGGCACAAGCATGGCGGGGGGGAGCAGGTTGCAGTTCCCCCTCCTACCCTGTGGTCTCCACCTGTGCTTCCCCTGGCTGGGTGGCCCTCCCTCGCCAAAGTTGACATTCCTGCCAGGGACAGGTGGTAGTTTGGTGTCGGCTTCAGCCCCGAGCCTGGAAGCCAAAGCCAGAGCTGAGTGACCTCCTGCCCTGGGCTTGTCCTCAAATCTAAGACTAGGCTTTTTTTCAACCCAGCCTCCCCCCCCCCCCCCCCC
>NW_005841903.1:3803648-3854479 GCF_000455745.1 Alligator sinensis
TAACACAAATTTTTGATAATGAAATGCGCATAGCTGCCATTTAATTTGACAAAAGTATGATATTTTAGAGTCATAAAGATATATGACTTTTAGGTTGTCTCTCAGTGACTCCAGGTAATTTTTACTTTTAGAAGTAAAAAGGATTTTTTTTAGCTAACTATCCAGTCCTGCAGACTTGATGTAGGATATGAAGTCTCTCTCAGAACCTGACAAAGAGAGATTTGCCTTTGTTCTGTCTTACCATTCCCCAAAAGAACATGAAGGGCACTACCTTATCTACCATGGTGGTCTCCATTGGTAATTGACTGGGAGGCTTTGAGTAAACGAGGGAGTTAAGATGCAGAAGTTTGCAAGTGGGAGAGGAAGTCGATTGTAGTTATACATGAATTATTCTGGGAAAAGAGAGACCAGCATGTGACTGACTGAAGCTAGGAAAAGGTTCATGGAGAGCATATGGGGTTAAGAGCCAGAAATCCGCATGGAAAGGAACTAAAATGTTCAACAATCCAGGAAAAATATTAATGGGAACTCTTTGGGGGAAAAATGGGGGAAAGGACTCATCCAGATACACTTCGAGAGGCAACAGTTATGGGATAGCCAAGAAAGAGATTTGTACTGAATTACATACTCCGTAGCATCAAAGTTTTTAATAGAGACCTGAGACAAGTAACAGCACTACTACTGCCAGAATAACAGTAAACCAAAACACATCTGCACTGATATTGTAATGCTGGGCAGATATGTTAATATTTAACTGTTCATTATTTATTTATTTTTATTGAACTTCATTAAATTGATAAAGCTTTTCTCCCTACATCTTAGGACTTTTCTAGGGACAAAATTTGCTTTGGGCATGCAAAAGTCCAGACTATGTTTATATTTGGAAAGAATCACAAAAAATGAGTGACAGTTTTTCTTTATTCTAGTGACGCCTTAAAGGTTAGGGGAATGATTGAACAAAGTTTGGTTATTTAGGTTCACAGACACTATTCAGTTAGAACAATGCTATGGGTTGATTAATGCTTTTAAACTTCAAACCAAAAAAAAGAGCTTTTCAGGAATAAAAGAATGGACTTTCTAAACTGTATGTAACAATTAAGCTGTCTCAACACCAAAGGGATTTTTATAGTAGTAAAGTTCACACACTTTGGAGAAAAATAGGCAAGAGAGATTGCGGGGGGGCAACCTGGAAATGGCATTGAGTCCATGGTTCATGTACAGAAATGTTTGATTATTTAGGTAGAATGGTTACTGTAACATGTAGAACAGTTAAATAGAATGTCTTGCTTAACTCTAGGATGACTCACGAGACAAACTTTCAAGTCAAATGTTAGGTTTCAGAAAGTCTGTGCAAACAAAAATAATTGCCAAGCTTGAAGAGTAAAGGTCAAAATAAGCAGTAGAAACATAGGTGTGGTTTAGTTTTGTTTTTCCTTTGTATTTCATCTTGCTCCATTCATATGGCATCCTGTTAACTTGAATGGCATTTACTATGGATTGTACTAGGGGTTGGTTCACTAGAAATCTGAATCTATGTGGGGCTTGAGATGGCTACCTGAAGCTAGACTTCCACTGAAGAGATGGCATAATCCACAGACATTGCTGATGTACCTGACCCCCTTTAATTCCCCAAAAAAACATTTTCCCTGCTTTTAGACTACATACCCCATGTAAAGGTATCTAATTGAAAAGCTGCTTCCCCAGAAGAAACTTGCTTGAAGATCCTCATTCAGAACAGTTCACAGCATCTGCAGTCAAAGGAGGCTCCTATAGGGTTGAACAGTACAGGCAGAGCAGAGAAGGAGAAAGACAAAACAAACAGCCCCTTTGATCAGAGAGGACTTTGCTGAGTTTAGTCTCAGAAATCAGAGCTTTAAAATCTTCTGTGGAGGCATAGTTTGGCAAGATCAAAGTGAAGAGAAAAGTTGGGGCTAGGGTCATAGACCTGGATATAAAGGTGGAGGGAAACCTGCAGTTAACAGTAAATCTTTTAAATAAAATTAGGATGATTTGGTGGGGAAGGGGGAGAAAAAAAAAAGGAGCTTGCAGAGAAAATTGAGATTATAGAAAATCATGAAAGAAATAACAAGAATTTAAAGCATGTATTCTTCTCCTTCCTACAACTGAAAACAAAGTCAACAGTCCTTGCAGACGGAATACACAGAGGTCTCTATACTTGGACCCCCAATTTAAACAAACCAAGATATATAATACTAGCTCGCTTACTAGTTTTGAATGATGTACAGCAAAGCACAGAATTCTGAAGGTGGTTAGCGAGACATCTGTTCCTACTTTGAGAGAATATAAAATACAACTGTTTAAAGAATTGTCACAGGCAACGTTAAAGAGAAGAAAGGAACTGAGTGAAGAATTACAGCATCTCTCAGGCAAGCTAATATAAGATACAGATGTAATATGTTTAAAAGGAAAATCCCATCTCAAGAACAGCAGTAGCTTATAAAGGAATAAAAAAAGATCTTAAAATCCTTGAGAAACTAATTTAGTAGAAAGCACCCCAGAATCTCGACCTGAGACCGACACAGAAAATGAGAAGCATCCCCATAATACTGAATGGCAAACTGTTAAGCTAAGAAGAAAGAAGCTATCAAAGTACAAGAACAATGAGAATAGAAGAAATCACAATGTTGGGGGTATTAAAGAGGATATGAATGGGACTGAATAATAGTTTGAGGGAGAAGAAAAGAAAAATAGAAGAAGGAATATCAAAGGGCGTAACCCCCCACCCCCAGCAATGTTGGGAACCAAAATAAATAAGAAAAGGGGGAAGTAAAGACTCATTTCAAATCTAAAAGCAAAGGGTGAGGGGTTGGGGGAGGAGTATAAATATAGTATAATGGGGGGAAGGGGTGAGCCTGAAATATGGCTCTGACAACTCCCTCCAGAAAACAGTATCTGACAAGCTACATATACTGCCATGTCATCCTAGAGTAGGAGTTAGGAACCTCCTAGGAAAGGAGTTCAGTATTCAGGTGTGGTGGGATTAAAAATTCCTTTGCATCTGAGGGCTAGGGTGAATCTCCACATTTCATGAAAGGGGTGAAGGATACAAAAATAAGCATCCTTTGGAAATTCAAAAGGGAGGAAAATTGGCTTGGGCGAATGAGGTTGGGGAGAAGAGGGAGGGTCTGAAAATAAGGATTGTTTAGGAATCCAACTGGGAGGGAAACTGGATGGGATAAATAATGGTGGGGAACATTGGAAGCTCTAGTAAGTAAAGTTAATTTTAGGGTGTGAATATATATTAAACAGTACATGCGGACCAGAACAGTATTATAGATATATTAAGTAGACTAAACATGGTGTAGATATTATTTTTCCGGCTATATGATATAAAGAAGTGAGGCACTTCCAGCTAACATTGATAGGATAGATGATAAGTTATAGGAATTACTGTATTTTATTTCCTTTGTAAATGTAATAATTTATGCAATTCCTATGTATTATTACTGTAGCGTTAGAGTGCTGTTTCTATCATTTCCTAAATAAAAAGGAAAAAGGAAAAGAAAAGAAATCTGGGTTTACATCAGGAATCAGTGGTGCTGCTGTAAATTTAGGCAATCTACGTAATCAGGCTGTGCCTCCATTTCTTGTTCTGGAAAATGGAAAAATAAAACCTACTGTAGAAGGGCCCATGGTCTTAATGTTAGTCCTTTAATTTGAGATTGCTCTATGCAACACTGGAGTTATCATTAAATGATTTTTGTAAAGTAATTCAATCCTAGGAAACTTCATGATTACTTTTTTAAAACAAAATTTTGTCTTTTATCCTTCATGGGAAACCACTATGGCTTCTTTTGGCATGGCAAACTGAATTGTGTTGTCTTGAGGAGATGTCATCAAGATTCTTGACTTGGCTTTGTCAGTTCTCATCCAGATTAATGACGTTCTATTTTTGTTGACCTATGACGTGTCACTCTGTCATCAGACTGTAGCAAAACGGCTTCCCAACTGCCAGAGGAACAGACACTTTGTGTCAGTTTACTCCTAGCATGGGATAGCCATTATTGTGCTCTGCAACAGCAGACTGGCTTACATTTCTGCTGCTCATGTGTGATGCTTTCTGTTGTCATGGGTGTCCCCTTTATTCCAGCTGAGACTATTTATTCCTCCTTATAGTAAGGTTTTGGGTAGAAGATCTTCCATATTGCTGTGCTTTCTGTATGTGAGATTTTCTTTTCCTCTCCCTTCCAAGCCCCAATGTGTGCTTTAGTGTCTTTATTTTAAATGTACTAAAACTCCTGGCATCTTTGGCCTTGTCTCCATACTTTGTTAGGTGCATCAGATAATTGTATAAGATGTTCTCAACAAGAAAGGGTATCTTATCTTTTAGGCTGTGGGAAAATTTTTGTTTCTCCCTGGGAGTGTCAAATATTTAGCCCCAAGTACTGTTTGTTTTATTTTTTTAGGTAGTTCAGTGATGATTAAGGCCCTAGTCCAGGAAGGGCTCTTAAGCATGTGCTTGACATGAAAACCACAGAGTTCCAGAATTATAAAAACAAAACCAGCCAGCCAACCAACCAAAAAGAAACCCCAACAAACTTTTTTGAATAGGGATAGATACAAACATGCTTAAACGATTTCCAATATATGGAGCCATATAAGGCTATGGAGCCTAGGGCTCAGTTCAGTAAGGCAGTTATGTTGGCTAACTGAAAACACATACCTATCTTAAATATCTTGCTAAGTTGCCTAAACTAGAAGCTTTTTAACGTCCATTTGCCAGCTTCACTGAAAGTCAAACAGCTCAGTTTTGACACCTAGATGTTTTTGCCCATGTAGGTTAGTTAAAAGGGACTGGCTTTCTCTTGTGGGGATACGTGATGCTAAAGGTCAGCTGTTACCTGCAGTCTGTGGGCAACTGGTGGTCTGCTGAGAGCTGGCAGTCTCATACTAGATGAAGCTAATTCTTCAAGCATCCAGTTTTCATTGCTCAGTTGCCTGAAGCTCAAGCACCAGGAAACTGGGAGCTAGTAATAATGAGAGTAATAATGATACATGCCAAGGGGAAGTTGGCCAATTCCAAATGCTGTGGTGGTGGTCTGCATAACTGTAAATGAGATGGAAAGTGGTTTACAAGATTTCTCTTTTCTCTTGTGGTACATGAAGTGAAAACAGATATGTATTTTTTGTTTGTTTTAAAATCAATGTGTTGTTTTTTTTTAATTTGGTGGAAGCAATCTTTTTGTTCAGGTTGTCTAGAAGTTTTAAATCTATCTGTAGGTTAGGCCAAATTAGATTCATGTCAACATAACATGTTGTTGTCCTTATTAATATTTATTAATGGTTTTCTGAACACATGCGCTAAATGTGTGGATTTTGGATTAAATACCTTTTTATTGTGGATGAATATTCATTTTCGATTCCATATAAATTGTATCTACAGATTAACGTTTAATCTCTTCAAATATAAATTGCTGGAGTAACTGCTAGTGTGATTATAAAGATTGGCCATTTTGCTGAATGCTGCTTTGTGGTAATGTTCTAAATTACCGCTACTACATTACTGAGTTAATCATTGTTTGAAGAGTTGTTTTGTACCAGGAAATTATCCAGTTTGTTCAAAAGTTCCATTAATAAGACTATCGGCACCTTTTAGTTACTTTTTATCCTGATTGTATGTTTATTTTTAATTAAAAGTTACTTTATTGGTTTAAGACAAGCTACTTGTTGGGGGGCTACTCCTACGGGTGCAATATTGCACACAAATTTACTAATCCAAAGATAAAAATATTGTATGTAGATTCACTTTTATAAGTGGCTATTTCAGTTTAAAGATTTGTTTTTTCTTGAACATTAAGTTTGAGGAGAAAAGTAGTATACAAAAATTAAGTAGTTTTAGATATAACCAGGTCTGCTGTGATTTTCATAGTAGTAGTACTAGTTGTAGTAGTAGCAGTTAGGTTTATATCCTGAGGCATCTGGATCTGCTCAGAGTAATTTAGAATAAACAACAAATAACCCACTGATCAGGGGAAGAAACCCAAACCAGCCCCCCTCTTCCCCCCCAACGACATTCTGAAATTTGAAAACTCCCCCTCTTCCTCCCCTTTCCCATCTCCCCTCACTTCTGCTTCTCTGCCTCTCACCCAGGAAAGAGAACCATCCAGGAAATGTCAGTTGTGCTTCCCAACCCCCATTTGCTTCCAGGTATAAGAAAACTCTTTCCATTTGTTTCCCCCTCCTCTCCCTCTCCTCCCTATCTCTGTCCTACCACTCCCAAGGGAGAAACCTCACAGCTAAAAGCAACTGAAAGAACTTTTCTTTCTCTGATAGTAGGTAAAATGTGTAGATATGTACCTCTTATGGGCATTATATTTTGTTACCTTTTTATCAAAATCATACTTCATTTCTTTTTTAGGTTATGAAACAAAATGGCTCATCGGAGATACTAAATAAACTCTACGATACAGCAATGGATAAACTGGAGGGTGTGAAGAAGGATTATGATGCATTAAGGAAACGGTACAATGAGAAAATAGCAAGTCACAATACAGACCTTAGCCGTCTAGAACAGGCAGAGGAGGAAAACAGACGCCTTCAGAAGCAGATCGATATGTTAATGAAGCAGAGAGATACAGCAATACATTTCCAGCAACAGTATTCCTCTTCTCTTAGAAGGTAGAGTCAGTTTTTCAGGTATTTCTTACGTAGCGTGTTGGTGACACTAGGTGGCATTTTTACTGGGGCAGGTTCACAGATATTTCAATAACCATGTGTTTATGTACAGTAAATGCATATTAATAGCCATGCAAAAAAGCCCATATAAAGGGGGACTGGAAAGCATTGTGCAGGGAGAGGTATGTCCTGCACAATCTTTTCGAGGACAGTAGTTTTATATCTTAGTCTGAAGGCCTGTATGAACTAGCCTTCAGTTTTATGTAAGAAAACTTAAAATCCTTCTGGGTTTATTTTGCTTTTAGAATCATGCTTGCCTCCTGCCTGTAGTAATGGGATCAAAGGTATATCCTAAGTTTCAAACTTGAAAAAGTGAGAGGTTTATCTGCTAGGTTTAATGAACTTCAGACTTAATGGATGACAAGTCTCTTGTAGCATAAGCAACCTGCCAGGTAGAGTTTCTGTTCTGCTAATGGTGTTTTGGTCAATGAAGAGGACCTCAAGCATAGTGAAAATCTTTATGACCTGTAATGGAATCCAAGGCTGTACTCATCTAGATTAGTGCTGTCCCCTGGCCTCAACATGCATGAGGACACGCTGAACAGGGTGTGCTCTTTGAATCTCCTTCTTTATAGAGAAGTATTTGCCTGGTTTTCAGAAGTAGTACCAGTGGTTTGTGCACCAGCACAAAGTGGACACAGGTATTTTTAGCACCATGTTACTGGGCACATCTACACAGGCAATTAATTAATGTGCATATCTTGCTGGAGTTTATTGCTTTTGGGTGCTTCATTTGAATGTGCTCCTGGGACTGCAGCACATTGAACCAGGTCAGAGCAGCCCAGTATGGCAGGAAGCCTGAAGGATCAACTGCTCCCAGCGCTGCTCCAATCTGGTTTACCAGTCTGGCTTTTCTGAGCAGGGACAGGGACATCCCCCTCACTAGGAATCTGGACGAACCCAGGGAAGGCGCAGCCAGGCCCAGGGTCAGTGAGGACCTAGTCAGGGAACTTCTGGAGGGACTAGAAGTGTTCAGATCAGCAGGTCCCAATTATCTGGACCACCAGCATCTGGGGGAACGTTTGTTCACCAGAGCGCCCCAAGGGATGACAAGGTCGAATGGTCACAAACTACTTCAAGATCGTTTCAGGCTGGACATAAGGAAGAACTTCTTTACTGTCCGAGCCCCCAAGGTCTGGAACAGCCTGCCACCGGAGGTGGTTCAAGCGCCTTCATTGAACACCTTCAAGATGAAACTGGATGCTTATCTTGCTGGGATCCTATGACCCCAGCTGACTTCCTGCCCTTTGGGCGGGGGGCTGGACTCGATGATCTTCCGAGGTCCCTTCCAGTCCTAATGTCTATAAAATCTATGAAATCTCCACCCTAGAGTGCTGAGGGAACTGGCAGAGGTCATTGTGAGACCCCTGGCACAGCTTTATGAGCACTTATGGTGCTCTGGCGAGGTGCCAGAGGACTGGAAAAGGGCCAATGTGGTCTCCATTTTCAAAAAAGGGAGGAAAGAGGACCCAGGAAACTATAGGCCCATTAGTCTTACCTCGGTCCTGGGAAAGCTCTTTGAGAAAATTATCCAGGAGCACATCTGCAAGGGACCAGCAGAGGAGATTATGCTTAGGGGCAATCAACATGGGTTCATTGGACGCAGGGCCTGTCAGACCAACATGGTTGCCTTCTACGACCAGGTCACAAAAGCCCTGGACGCAGGTGTCTCAGTGGACGTTGTCTCTCTGGACTTTAGGAAGGCCTTTGACACTGTCTCCCACCCCATCCTCATTTAAAAAAAAAAAAAAAAAAATTAGGCGACTGTAGTGTTGATGCCTACACAGTCAGATGGGTCACAAATTGGCTGGAGGGCCGCACCCAGAGAGTGGTGGTGGACGGGTCATTTTTGACCTGGAGTGATGTGGGCAGTGGGGTCCCCAGGGCTCAGTCCTCGGGCACACACTGTTCAACATCTTCATCAGCGACTTGGACGAGGGGGTGAAAAGCACCTTGTTCAAATTTGCAGGTGACATTAAGGTGTGGGGAGAAGTAGGCACGCTGGAGGAGAAGGACAGGCTGCAACTAGATCTGGACAGGTTACAGGGATAGGCAGACAAGAACAGGATGGGTTTCAATACTGACAAGTGCAAGGTACTGCACGGGGCGGGGAGGAAGAACCAGCAGCATACCTACAGGCTGGGGAACTTCCTTCTCGTCAGCACAGAGGCAGAAAAGGATCTTGGAGTCATTATTGATTCCAAGATGAACATGGGCCACCAATGTGAGGACACAGTCAGGAAGGCTAACCACACCTTGTCATGCATCCACATGTGCAGGTCCAAGGAGGTGATCCTCCCCCTCTATGTGACATTGGTCAGGCCCCAGTTGGAGTACTGTGTCCAGTTTTGGGTGCCGCACTTCAGGAGGGATGTGGATAGCGTAAAGAGGGTCCAGAGGAAGGCCACTCTCATGATTAGGGGGCAGCAGGGCAGGCCCTACGAGGAGAGGCTACGGGATCTGAACCTGTTCAGCCTCCACAAGAGAAGGCTGAGAGGGGATCTGGTGGCTGTCTATAAACTGGCCAAGGGGGACCAGCAGGCAGTGGGAGAGTCCCTGTTCCCCCGAGCGCTACCGGGAGTTGCAAGTAATAACGGCCATAAGTTGACTGAGAGTAGGTTCAGGCTAGACATCAGGAGGCACTACTTCACTGTCAGGGTGTCTAGGAGCTAGAATCAACTTCCTAGGGAAGTGGTGCTCATCCCTACCCTGGAGGTCTTCAAAAGGAGGTTAGACGATCACCTAGCCAGGGTCATTTGACCCCAACATTCTTTCCCGCCCATGGCAGGGGGTCAGACTTGACCTGCTTAGGTCCCTTCCAACCCTACCGACTATGAAACCATGCTGCAGAGGGGCTGGCTGGGGTTACGAGGGTGCTTCAGTTTAGGGGGTGCCTGCTGTGGCTAACCCTGAACTGGTGCACCCTCATGCCATAGCCAGCCCTCTACATGTGTATTGCTGCAGAGTAAAAAAAACTCTACCACAGGATAGTATTTGTGTTTACAAGTGCTAACTTGTGGTGGAGTTAATTAGTTTACCCCATCCTAATAGCACTTCATGTGTAGACGCTGAGATGTTTACTGTGGAGCTAATGAAGAAACTCCTTGGAAAATGTGTCGTGTAGATATACCCACTTACTCCTAATCTGTTCCTGGCTTCTGTTAAAGCATACATTATTACTGACAAAGGAATACCTAGTATAACTAAGGTGGAGAAGAGGGTCTACAGATGGATGAAGTCTCTATTTTCAGAGATGAGGGCTAGCCACAGTTTGTATAAAGGTCAGAGACAAACATCCAGGATTGACGCATACTTTTTCCAAGTACCTCCCATCATCCTGTGAATCTAGGCCTCTTTATCAATGGAGGAAGACGTTTCCTACATAGATATATTTTTTCAATGTGATTTATGTGGGTGTGACATACCTCAGTTGAAAATTGATGGAGAAAAACATGTCATACTTTTTTACACAGGATAATTGGACTCCTGGAGTTGTGTGAAGTCGTATGAAAGGCATATCTAGCTATTTTGATGCCCCAGGTAGAGTTGAGGGAGACAGAAGGGAAGGGAGGTATTGTGCTAAGCACTAGAGAATGGGGGAGGTGGGGAAATCTCACCTGCTTTGGAACAGTTTCTGCATGCTGGTGGTAGTGGCTGCTGCTGATACTGCTATGACAGTAGCATGGGCTTGGGCAGCTGCAGCTGAGAAATGAGCTCCCTGTACTCCAGCTGCAGCAGCCCCCACAGCATGAACACCCCTTCTAAATTGGCTCCCAGAGCTAATGCCCCACTCACCCAGTCCTAGTTATGCTACTGCATAACTTGCTGCGTGTGAGGGATGTTGGAATTCTGGTGGCATTAGCAGAGGCATGGAACATTCTTGTTCTAGACCTGTCCTGCAGAACATCCCACACGGAGAAGTAGTAAATGCTATGGCCTATCTTCTACCTAAATTCTATTGTCTACCTGCCTGGATATACATAATGTCATGGCATGTGAAATAGGAACATAGAACAGGAAGGGGCCACCTGGGCCATCAAGTATAAGTTCAAAACCACTACTGTACACTGAGTAAAAAGAGATCTTATGAAGAACTGAAGTTTCTTGCAAAGTCTGTTTCAGGCTTAACAGTGATCAAATATGAAGTCGGAGAATATGTTGGGAAGTACAGCCCTGTTCCTTGGAAGTATGTGGAAGCAGCTTAATTAGATTGAGTAATTTCTTCTGTTTTTATTCCTCTTGTGCTTTTTTTTTAGAGCATGTTCATGATTACTGGATGTTGATCCACTGGTTGTTCAGTGGATCAGTCTCAGTTTCTTTTCCTAAAGTAAAAAATGCTAGGGGTGCACCATTATATTGGTTGGCTATTGGATCAGCACTGATAAAAGGAGAAATATTATTGGCTTTATTTGGTCATTGTAGCTGATAATTAGCCATGTGCCTGGAGCACCCTGGCAGGTAGTCCAGTCCCCACACCTTTGCCACTGGCTTGAACCCATGGCAGACTACAGGTCCTGGCGAGCAATGGATGGGGCACCAGGGAGTGGTCACAGTGCACCACGCTCAGCATCCAAGGGACTGTTACTGTCTCCTGCTGCTGCCACCATGGCATGCAGAGCAGGGGCCTGAGCGCCGGAAATACTGGGCTGTGCCTGGGCAGGGTAAGGCGCAGCATGAGGGAAATCTGGCTCCACTGTGCGCCTTTGCAAAAGTGGTTTCTCCCTGGCAGCCACAGGAGCTCAGCTGCACAGTGGTCTGCTTTAGGAAAGCTTGCTTAATAACTATTCTCCAACCATTTGGGTTGGTCTAATAAAAGATATCAAATTCACTCAAGGAACCTTGTCTGCTTTAGGGCTCTAGATGCACCCGACACTGCTGTCTGCATGAGGGTCCATCCTGCCCACCTTGGTCGGCAGCATGGGGAGCAGGGCTGCAGGTAGGAGTCGTGAGCGAGGGGGTGATGTGCATGGAAATAAGGCGTTCACCTGCGTTCTCAGCAAGGGCTGGAGCAGGCAGGAGGCATGTGTGTGTTTATAAATGCAAAACAAACAAACAAAAAGCTTTATTTATGTCAGTAGTTTAAGATGCCTTGCACTATTACTAAATATCGGTTATTGGATCCACGTCGGCCAATATGGTTGGTTAATCATCAGCTATCAGTATCGGCCAAGAAAATCTTTATTGGTGCACCCCTAAAGAATACATTTTACTGGCTAGGAAACTGATCACTAAAAGTAGCATGAAAATAGGCATTGTGTCCTTGAGGCACTGGCCACCATTCACAAAATCAGCCTTCACTGTAGTTCAGCCAGTCATTTCTTGTAACAGCAGCTCCACATGTTGCTCGGACTCTGTGGATAGAACGGGAAGCCTGGCTTGGGCAAGAGTCATTTTCATAACATGGTATGGTGTGAATTCAAGACAAAATATGCCAGAAGCTTATAGGAGTTGGCATATTGGGCAAGACTTAAAGTCACTGAGAGGGGCAGTAACCAGTGGCTTCAAAAAGGAAGGAAGAATATACAAAGGAATCTCTCATTGCACGTTTATGGCATAATTAGCTCATAGAAAGTTTCTTCTTATTTCCCAGCTATGTTGATTCATGCCCCACAGGTAGAGAGAGAGAGAGAGATATCTATATTTATATCAACATCAATATAGATATATATAACATACCTGTGGCTGTTTTTGTTATTCATGTGGAGATTAATTCTTTTTAATCTAATTAATTTTCTGCCCTAAAATATCAAACTAGCAGTAAATTCCACAAGTTTTCCATGTGTTATGTTTAATAATTGCTGCTTACGCCAGTTAAAATTGATTACCTTTCAGTTGCCCTAGATTTCCCTTTATTGTGCTATCAAAGGTGACTCAGAGCATGCTCCACTTTATTTTTCGTACTTCTCTTGTACGTGCATTGAACCAAACTGTTCTAATTTTGGGGGTCTGTGTCCATAAGAGAGTCCTTCTGTGATCATTGCAGATGACCTTTCTGTCACTTTTTACATCCTTATCTGGGACCCCATTTTTTTCTCTCTGCTGCTTTTCTTCTGCACTGAATGGACTCAAACTAAATATATTTATTTCAGGTGAGAGCGTACTGATTTATACAGCAGCTGTTTTCTGTAATATTTCTGATTTCCATTTTATATCTTGTTCTTTCTGAATTCCTATGTCTTACCTCCTATGGCTTTTTTCCTATATTGATCAAAAATTTGTAGCCCCAACCATTATAACAACCTCAGATTTTCTGTATCATTAGACTAGAAGTAGATCCTGGCTTGATGGAACATAGTTCTGAAGAGAGAAGGCAGGCTTGGTTGAAAAATAGTGCAGTTGTAAAATTCTATAGTGAAATGGGAAAAGAAAAAATGTAGAATGATGGAAGTACCTTTGTGTCTTTTTTTCCAAGGTTTGAGTCAGTACAACAGGAGCTAAGCAAATCCACTGTGCAGAACAAGGAGATGCAGAGGGAGATGGAACGATTACAGTCAGAGGTGACACGGTTCAAAACAATGCAGTTGAAGGCAACAAAGGATGCAGAGAAGTACAAGGAAGAGAGAGACTCTGTTTTCAATGAGTATCGCCTCATAATGAGTGAGAGAGACCAAGTAATCAAAGAGGTGGATAAACTTCAAACTGAGCTGGAACTTGCAGAGTCCAAACTGAAGAATACTTCCTCAGAGAAAAGAGTGGCTAGTGAAGAAATGGAAGCCCTAAGACAGGTACCAATGAACCATTTCAGTAAGGGGGCAGGTGGGAGTAATAAAAAAGCTTTACAAGTGCTTCCTTGTAACCAGTCATGTGAGAGATGTATGACAAGTTAACAGGAAACAATGCTATATTGCAGAGGATAATCCCCGCTGATGCTTTTCTGGCACTTTAGTATTACACTTAGAATTTGAATAGAGTGCTTGCCAGTTGAAATATGACTTCTTCTGTGAAGCTCATTAGAAATTCTTCCTTTTAATGAGCCACCCCTTTCTACCTTTTGTGCTTTTCGGCAGGAACATCTATAAAAAAAAACCACAAAAAATACTTGCATTAAAAAATAAACCTGCTGACTTATTCAACATCTGTTCAAAATTTATTACAGCCATATTCTTTTTAATTTACTTTCTTTGATATTAAATAGGTTTTTAAATAAGATTGGTTTTTGCTGATTTAAAAAACTCAGGGACCTTTTTATAATTGCATTATTTCAAAAGTTGAACCTCCAGCATCCTCTTGAACATTTAAAGACAAATTTCTTACAGTGATGTTATTGGGATTTCCAATATGGACCTTGATGCTAAATAGTAAAATGTATTAACTAGGGGTGCACCAACAGAGATTTTTTGGGCCGATACCAATGGCCGATTTTGAAGGATCCATATCAGCCAATACCGATCCAATTCAGATATGCAGCTGGGATGCTTGGAGACCAATTTTGGGGCTGGTAAGTCTGGTGTGGGGGAAGGAGTGGGGGGAAGAAAGGGGCATGGGGTGGGCAGATCGAGGCCCCTACGGTGAGGGATGGAGTGGGGCTGGGGCAGACAGCTGCTCAGCCAGGGTGGGGCATGGGATGGAGCCACGGGCAGCTTGTCTAGAGGACACAGGGGGAATGGGGGGCAGTTCCCGCCCTGCACACACTCCAGGAGGGCATGGGTGGTGTGTGCCCCTGGATCTGTGCAGGGCAAGGGCAGACTGCCACTGAGAGCTGGGGCCTGGGTGGCACTGGGCTCTTCCCGGCGGGGGCTGGGCCAGGTGGCACTGGGAGCAGGGCTACGGGGGTGGGGGGGCCTGCAGCCACCCCAAAATTCACCATAGCCCCCCTGTAGCCCCCATTCCAGCTCCACCGCTGCCCGCCCCAAGCACAGCCCGGGCCAGCCCCCGCCAGGAAGATCCCGGTGCCGTCCCTTCGCACAGCCTGAGCCCACCCTCACGCCATGCAGGTCCAGGGGCACCCTCCCCCCCCACACCCCTCCATGCAGGGCAGGAGCTGCCTCCACCTCCATGCCTCCCCAGACTAGCCATTCACAGCTCTGTCCTGTGTCCTACCCTGGCTGAGCAGCACCTGCCCCAGCCCCACTCCTCCCTCACTGTGGAGGCCTCGATCTTCACTCCCCCAACACCCCTTCCCTTCCCCCACAACAGACTTACTAGTCAGATGCTGGTCTCCAAGCTGCCGGACTGTACTCCTGGCCCCATGCATGCTGTGGCTGTGTGCATGCACGAGGCATTTATTGACCATGGCTGCATGAGGCAAAAAGAGCTGATTTCAGATGCTTTCAGTTTTCCCTATATTGGTGCCAATCCGATATGGGACTGATGTATTGGTGCACCTCTAGTATTAACTTGATCATTCTGTTTTTTAAAATACTTTTAATATGCTGCATGCACAAGTCAGTATTTTTCCAGTAATCGTAAATCATCAGATTATAAAGTAAAACAAATATTCCTTGGTAGCTATCTGCCTGTTTTGAAAAGTCTGTTTGGATGGCTGGTTGAATCAGGAAAGAATAAAGACAGGTCACAGAAAGATGAAAAGTTTCTTGTCACTGGCTAGGGTATAGATGCATTTTCTTGAATAGGCATTTTGTGAATGGTTTCTAAGGGCATATCGCACTCTTGTGCCTGCATAGTAAGAATGTTGAAGTAACTTATACTAGAACTGCTTCAAAGTATTACTCTGTTTGCACTTTAGTTAAGTTTTTTGATTTTTTTCCTATTATGTAAAGAATATTCTGCCTCTGAGTGAATTGTCTCTGATTTGTCATATTGGTGACCATTTGAAATTGCTTTTATGAGATTGTCTAAGGGAAATACATGATACAGGGTTTAATTTCTAGGCAAAGCTTATGAATAAAAAATCAATTACTTGGAGTAACTTCCTTTTGAATCCTATTTGAATAGGGATCTTTGAGAACCCCATATAAACAGTGAATTTGACTACACTGTTTGTTGCAGTTGCATTACTGTCTATGGTGTGTAGCTCCACCTAGTGATGTGTTGCAGTTATGACTGACATGTTATATTGTCCTTAAGTATTTGCTTGAAACACCACTGCATCCATTTAAATGTTCATCTTACAGTATATCTGTGTATGTTGGTACAGCATTTGTGCTTATTCAAATATGAAACAACTTTAAAAATATTGTCACAGCTACAAACAGTAGTTCTGTTAATAACCATGAACTTGCTACAGTCTCAACTGATTACGTGGAAATGAAATTGAACTTCCCTCAAACTTTATATACCTGTCAGCAGAAGCAGAATGACTAATAAAAAATTTTTCCCATTTTTTTTTCTTATCATTATCCTATGTTTATGGCTGTAGCGGCACCTTTTAGAATTAGCTACAGTATGGAAGTTTCTGTTTACTAAATAGCTTAACTTTTTCAGCAAAGATTTGAACTTTATCTTTCAACAACTTCTGTCTTCACAGATTTAACATATTTCCAGTGCTTGAAAGTATGATCTACTATTTAAAGAAATATGATAAAAGCGTTTGAAATAGTTCTTTCTCCACCCCCATCCTGTAGCTTTTAAACTGCACTGCACTGCATGCTGAAAACAACGATCGGTCACTTCCATATGTGTTTATATCAAAAGATCACAATGCACTTTCTGTACAGATATTATTTAAGCCCTGCTACAAACTGATAGTGTAGTTAAGCTTTTATTGTAGTTAACAGTTTAAGGGTTTAACAGTGATTTTTTTTCAGAGGAACTGAGTTCCCATTGTCAGCATAAACTGGACATAGTGATTGACTCAAGGTCATAAAGCGAGTCCACAGTGGGAATAGAACCAGTGAATCCTGACACAAGTCTCCACCTTTAGCACAAAATTTTCTATTATGACAATACAGCAGAATTGTTTCTCTGGGGCATTACCAGTATCAGTTGAACACCATGGCTCACTGAAGGGTAACTTTTTATGTTGCCAGTGCACCATTTCTGTAACATGCAAATAACTGTTTGTGATGCTATAAACAGTATTTAATCCCTTAAAGCTGAAAAAGGAATGGAATAGTTAATATTTAACTTTATTGCTTTCCTTCCAAGGATTTTCCTTTTTAATTGGGCAGAGTGGGTCTATTTCCTTTTTTCCCATCTTAAGGCCATGTCTCTTTTTAGAGATATTTGAGGACCAAGAACCTATAGATTAAACTGTCAGTAGTTTCCAAATGGAAGAAAATGCCTTGACTTTCATGGAACCCTTTGTAAGATCAAGGCAAATCTTTTGTGCATTTCAGTGCTTTAGAGGAAGCTGGAAAGCACATACTTCACTTCGCCAGTAGTGCAGTTACAGCAGAGACAACTCAGTTTTTGCCTTCGTAGAAAATTGTCCATCTGATTTGATTTTTTTTTTTAATTGTCATCTGTATTTTGTTGAGCTGAATATCATTCTCTTTCTCTGAAAACTTGCCTCTGGTTTTAGAAATTTATGGTTGTCTACTGTTTGGCCAGCTAAAAGATTTCTGATTTGAAATTGCCAATGCATTTCCCACTGTTGTTTTAGGCAGTGGTTCTGCTTTTAGTGAAATGCTTAATTTGTACTGTGTTGAAATCTACAACAATCACTTACTTTGTCAGCCATTTTGGATGGCAGTGAGCTTTATTTTGTTGTACAGGTATCAAGGTTACTTTATTATTATTCCACATGCCATCACAATTTGTCTGAGCCCAATTGTTCAATTCATCATTAACGCAGATTAAATCCTTTTGTCCTTTCAGCAAAATGATGCCGTCTAAAATAGAAATGTTTGTAGTAAACATAGTAAATAAAGTAACTTTCCCTTTGAGGCATTCTTGTTAGAAATGACCTATAGAATATGTCAAAAAATGAGAATATTTCTATGGAATTGGTGAACCAATCTAAATGAGTCTTTAGAAGTAAACGTATAATTTTCTCACATTCTAAATGTTGTCAGAATATTTTCTCCAGGGACAGGTAGCTTTAAATTACCTTTTCCAGCTGAATAGCTCTCCTCCGTAAGGACAGCCTCCTTGTCAGTCTTGCTTGCTACATTGAGACATTATTATGAGGTCTGGACATTCTTTTAGAGTCTATTCTTTGTCATTGATCAAGCAAGAGGTATTGAAAGTGCAAGGTACTTTTTCTTCCTGTAGTCTCTCTGGCATCATTTACCCTGGATTGAAAAAAGGTCCCTTTCAGCCTTACTTCTCTATGATCTATGAGATTTATTGATTAAATTAAATTCCAATTAAACTCTTTGGAAAAACCCTCATTATAGGAGAGCTGGATTATAAAAAATATGTTTTCTGCTCCAGTGTAGAAGGGACCAGGGCTGCTTCTATAGTCCAGCTGGTGTTGCTGGCATATAGAGCCTGAACCTGGCTCTGGGAATTGAACCAGTCTTCTGCATGGTGTTGTACTGGTCTGGGAGTAGTACTTTCACACCTTGCTTTCTTTTCTTAATTCCTTTTTAATGCAATGCAATTGAGTTGAAAATGCCATTTATTAAGATGCATAGTTTATGGTTGTTATGGCTACAGTCTCAGTTTGTATTTTTATTGCAGTATTTCATACTAGTAGTATACATTATGGTATCTTACTCAATTATACTCATAGCTCTTTTAAAATAAATTGAAAACTATAGTGCACTTATCACTTTAGGTTGTAAAATATTACCCTGAAAAAATCAAAGAACATAATAACATCATGAGTTAAGTGTATACTTCACATTTTGTAAAATGGAGCAGTGAACATTTGTATAAACCTGTTTGTATTTAAAGCCACCACTGTAAGAGTTTATTATACCTGACTGGGTATCTGTGACTCCTGAGGGATTGCAACAGATGTAATCTTCTTAAAATGATGAGTGTTCCTAGTTGCCTGCTATATTATTTAGACACAGCAGGGTGTTAAAAATTTTTCTCTGGCACTGTACTTAATATTGCTATCTATTCTTTTTCTTCATTTAACACGTGCAGTGCTATACAGTTTCCCCCTTTGGCAGAACATTACCTGTAGATTACAGATTTTTAAGGTGTTAATGTGTTCAACCAGAAGGAAGAACTCCTGTACTTAACGCATTGCAAACAATGGATCTCATTTTAGGAGTTAAACTCGGCTCTAGTGGAACGAGATCGAGCAATTTGTGAGAGGAATGAGTTGCTGGAAAAGTACTGTCATGAAGTGAAGGACAAGGCTGAGGCCCAGAAGGAACTTGATCAAGCTTGCAAGGATATAGAGACAGTGAAGGAAGAAAGAGATGTTGCCAGGAAAGAGAGAACAGAGGCTATCATCCAGAGAGATCATCTTCTAAGGGAATATTATCAAGCTCGTCAGGTAATGCCTGTTTTCATAGATGGCTTTTTCTTTTTAGCTTAGAAGTTATAACTCCATTCGGCAGGCTTTCAAAGATCTTGGCACAAAACCTTTTTTGTCAAGTCAAAAGAAAATACCATATGTATGCACATGTACCTCCCTTATTAGAGAGGAATGATGAAGCTTATTGTTTAAAATAAATAAATTCAGTCAGACTTGCTTTAAATTTCTATTAATAAAGGTAGATGGTTAATAGATTGTTGTAGTCCAACCATAGGTTACCTATTTCCACCTGTAATGCTTTCTGTTCCGCTAACAATCAGTCAGTGCTGTTTATGTCTATAACATATTTTCGACATGTTACCACTTTTTAATCTATTCTAAAGGAAAAATTATTGTCAAGTATGGGACATCTTTCTGTTCTCCATAAATCCTTTACATTAAAAAATAAGGAAACCATGAACATGAATAGGATAGATGGAACACAAAACGCTAACATGCCATAGAGCAGTGATCACCAACCAGTGGACCTTGGAGCCTCTTGTCATAGATCTCGGAGCCTCTTGTGGTAGATCCGAGGCTGGGGTGGGGGGGCTGTGTGCTCATGTGCATGCATGCGCCTGCCCCAGCCCAGCAGGTCAGTCCGTGGGGGAGGGAAGGGGCAGGGGCTAGATCGAGGCCCCTGCAGTGAGGGACAGTGCCACAGAAGCAGGAGCAGGGGTAAGTTGAGTGGGGCCCCAGCCTGGTGGGATTTACCTGCTAGAGAGGTGCGCCCCCCAGTAATTTTTTCTCTTTCTGCCTCGATCTGCTCCTCCCCCCTTCCCTCCCAACAGACTTACCTGCTGGGCGGGGGTGGCAGCAGCACATGGTAGATCTTGGGTTACTTTTTAAATGCCAAAGGTGATCTCCTACTTAAAAATGTTGCAGACTGCTGCCACAGAGTGAACAAATAAAGGTTTTTTGTCTTGTTTTGTTTTCCAGAACTTCCTAAACCTTACATGCTGGAGGCTGAAAGTGAGAGAGGAACACAGGGAAAAAAACCTTGGTCATACCCAGCTCACTCTCTCTTTCAGCATCTATTATTCTCTGCCACTGTGTGACATAGGATACTGGGCAAGATGGACCTATGGTCTGACCCAGTCAATGGCAGTTCTTATGTAAGGTTAAAATATTCATTTTAATTTTATAGATATATCTAGATAGAGATATTGCTGTATTGTATGCAGTCTTGCACAGATCTATGTATGTTACCATTGTAGTGTCATTATACTATAAAGGTATATATGTATAAAATAAGATATATCATCCTGGCTTTCTCTGGTTTTGTGAAAGGCACAAAAGTAATTTTTGCATTCGGATTTTTAGGGTGTTTTATAAAGATAATATTGTCTTTTTTTTTTTAATGATTTTCTCGTGGCATCACCCATTGATCAGAGCAGATTCTCTGTCCCTCCCTTTAACCTCCTTCCCCCACTAAACAAAAAAAAACCCGGAGAAAGAAACCTTCAACCCTCATTCCCTGCCACACTATGTAGATTCTTCAACCTTGAATCATCATCTGGGTGAGCAATTAAATTAGAAATTCAACAGAGCTGAGTAGAACCCTTTTTTGGTTTTGGTTGTTTGTGGCTCAGGCCACAGAAAATACATGCCTCCCACTTTGTTCCTTATTGTGCAAGAAATGTGTTTTCCTCTTTGATAGCTTCTAACATGGGAGGAAGGCATGATTTCTAATGTTGAAGGGATGCAAGTAAGTTTGGTCATGTATCTTGTAGGCATCTTATCCCCCTCAGCAAAATGACCCCGATAGTTGCATTTGATAGACTCTGAATTGTGAGCGTCAGACTTTACAGTTTTCTGAGAAATGTTTTGGTTGAGGGGGAGGGATGGGGATCATGGAAAAAGAAGAATGGGAAGGAAAATGACAGATCAACAGGCTAGGCCTTCCTAGGTCTCAGTACATGAAACTCCTAGGTTTCATGCTGTACATTAGAATTAGATTTTTTGGAGGGATGGGGTGGAAGGAGGGCAGAGTTTGCATGGCATTGCCCATAAAACCTGTTTGGGGATGAATATAGATTTAAAAGCATTGTTACTAGCAGGACTGGCTCCCCTATCATTGATAGGATTCCTCTGTATACCTTTAGCGCAGGGGTGAGCAATTATTTAGGCTGGAGGTTGAGTTAATGAGTTTTGGTGATCTGTTGAGGGCCCCCCCCCACTCCCTGCATCTGCCTCACCAGAGCAGGAGCATAAGCTGACCTAGGGCTGTAGCACGCCCTGGCCTCCCTAGAGCTGGCACCTGCCGGCTGCATCCACAGCTGGGGGGCAGGAGATGGAGCCTAGTTGTGGGCCTCCATAATTATCTTTACCCATGTAAATAGCCTAATTGAATTCAATAGCACATGCTTATAAAAATAAGAATGTCCATAATTTTTTAAAGGATCAGTGCCTTCTTCTGATGGTGATAGTATAAGTGTGTGCTTCTTGTGCTGCAGGTATTGAAGTCTCTTTAGTTTATTAGTTTAAACTATTAAAGTCAGTTTTGCCTTTGTCACTGTTTCCTGTGTTCAGAATCAGGAATGATGAAGGGATCAACTTCTACATTTAAAAGAGGAAATCAAATCTTGTTTGAAAATTCAGAGTTTGGATTCATGTAACTAAAACAAAAGTGGGATGTGTTCTAAAACTATCCTTAGGGAATTATGAATCTCAAGTGTAGATGCACTCCAGATTTTTGCTGCCTGTTAGAATATGTCATAGACATATTTCTTCTTTGTGCAGTATCTCGTTTCTGTATGTCCTTAGACAACTTTTGTTTATGGTAAACTGTCCACTGAGCATGAAATGGCATCACTGAAATATGAATTCTGTGTGTGTTTATCCTAACATGAGAAACCTTAACACTGGTTATCCCAGGCCTGCAAGTCTTTGAGTATCAGATACCCTAATTTGACTGAAAGTTTTGAACCACGTTTTTGAATCTTTACCCTGGCAAATTTTTTAGTTGAAGACTTCCTACTAAAGGAGAGGCGGGCAACTATTTCACATGGAAGGTTACTTACTGAGTTTTGGCAAGCCATTGAGGGCCTCATGACATGCAGCCAGAGGCAGATATATTAATTTTCTAAATTTTTTAGGGGCCCCACAGGCCGGATAGAATGGCTTAGCGGGCTGCATCTTGCCCACCCTGTCCTAAAGGATAATTTTGCTTAAGAATTACTTCCAGATTGAGCCCTTCATGAAACATATTCAGTAAAGGTTACAAAACCAAATATTTGTACTTATGCTATGAATTTCACATAAAATCTATATCTGTTTATCTGTCTGTCTATCTTTGAATTTCTAGATACAAGATTCTGCTACACTGGATATAGAACGAGCTAACAAAGAAATCGAAATGCTTCGGAAGCAATATGAGGCAATGTCACAAGAGCTAAAAGAAGCTGTGCAAGAAGCAGAAGTAGCTAAATGTAGGAGAGACTGGGCCTTTCAAGAGCGAGACAAGATAGTTGCAGAAAGAGAGAGCATACGGTAAATGGATGTTAAACTATATGCTGGATATCAGGAGGTGCTACTTCACAGTCAGGGCGGCTAGGATCTGGAACCAACTTCCAAGAGAAGTGGTGCTGGCTTCTACCCTGGGGGTCTTTAAGAGGAGGCTGGATGAACACCTTGCCAGGGTCGTTTGACCCCAGTACTCTTTCCTGCCATGGCAGGGGGTCGAACTTGATGATCTGCTCAGGTCCCTTCCCACCTCACCAACTATGAAACTATATGCTAGTTCTGTGGGGTTTTTTTATTGTCCTCTTGATCTTCTCAGTTGGCTTTTGGTAGCATATATTTTAGCTTCTAGGAACCGATGCATGTTTTCATCACAGTGTATTTTGTTAATAGGAAAGGTCTGCCTTTTTATAATGGGAGGATTTTCCAAGGCATCTTATTTTTTCAATCTGCTCTGTTGTTATCACAGTAACTTTGCTCCTTTCACAACATACAGGAGAATGGCCTAGGGAGAAGGCATTCTTTCCCTTCATTCCTAGAATCCAGTTCAAAACACCTACATCACTTCTGTTGCTAGATAAGAGGAAGAATTTCTGTGTGGTTAAAGAGGATGACTAGGAATAAAATTGCTGTTATATTGGCTGAGTTGCTTGTTTTTTTTCCAATACAGCAATGGACTTTCTGTCTAGTCCTGCATAAATCATTTAATCTCTTTTCCTCAGCTTCCCTATATATAAGATAACATGCAACTCCTTCACAGCAACACTGAGAATAACTTAATTCATTAATATATGTTAGCCTTTTTTACGTGTTCTGATGAAGGCAAATTTGTTTATTTCTTATTCTTCAAAAACTCTCATTTTACCTGACAACAAACACAAGCAAGTCAGACTGACCTCCCGTCACTACTCAACTTTTCCTTGTGTTGGTCTCCATACCATAAGTTACTAATTATAAGTTACAACTTTAACATTTTCACCTAAGCCTCTTGACTTTTTAAAGGACTTTGTGCGACAACTTGAGGAGGGAGAGAGACAGGGCTGTAAGCGACTTGGCTGAAGCTCTCCGCAACCTGGATGATATGAGAAAGCAAAAAAATGATGCTGTCCGTGAATTAAAGGAACTCAAGTATGTTATAAAAGTGACTTAAATGTATGGAACTCTTTTACAATAGAAACTTTTTTATCAGTGGACTCTGTAGGCTTATCTATGTAAAGGACATTTGTATCAGTGTCTTTAAGGCGAGATAGTGTATAAAAACCCAAATGTGCAGCCCTAGTGCAGAGTAGAATGGACTGTAGTTCAGCTTACTGCAGATTTCAAGTATGGTTTGAGGTTTCATATAGTGTCTTCATTCTAGTGCTTAAAAAAAGAAAGAATGAAAAAGATGCCATCCAATTACAAATAGAGAAAAAAGTTCAGGCTCATATTTAAGTTGAGAAGAGCTGATAAAATAGGTGGTCATAGTCTTCTGCCTGCATTGTATTCACACTTTTTTCCCCAAAATGAAATTCAGTCTAAGGACCTATTGTACAGAATAGAATCCATGAGTTTACAGATGACCAGTAGAGTTAGTAAAATTCCTGACAGTGGGCAAAAGAAGTCTGCTAATTAGTCTCCAGTTCAGCTCAGACTCTTCAATCAGAAGGTTTAAATGTTCTGAATATATGTGCTACTAAGTAGCTGTTGAAATGCAGCAAAGCAATTTAAGAGTCTCAGTACAGTCAGACTTTCACTGAAACGTTTAGTTCATTACAGCCAAATTCCCACTGGATTATAAAGGAGAAGAAACTTGTGTGATGTATTTCCAGATTTTATTCTGAGTGGGAATCTCATCTCATTTCTCCCTTAACTTTATGGAGCAGCTCATGTATGGGTAAAATTTGGTATCTTTCATGGCAGGCACTTTAGACTCCTATCTGTGCATTATACTTTATTTCATTTTTTTTCTTAAGTAAGTTTTGTCCATCTGATGTAAGAGAAAGTTAGTGAAGGATGAAGAAAACCCAGCTTTTAAAAGTCGTTTTAGACTTCTGCCAACATGGAGAGATGGGACAAATTTTAATGAACCTTGAAGTGATAAAATAGTAAGGGGACTGAAAAAGAAAATTTAATCCATTTGTATCTCCTAAAGGGGGCACTTCTAAAATGTTTTAATTCCTTAGAGAGAAGATGGAGAACCAGTTGGAAAAAGAAGCCAGATTTAGGCAGTTAATGGCCCACAGTTCTCATGATTCAGCCATAGACACAGATTCTCTGGAATGGGAAACAGAAGTGGTGGAGTTTGAAAAAGACAGAGTAAGTATACTGATGACTTTAGCATTTTTTGTGAATGAATATACAAGAAACACTTTTGCACACAATTTTATAAAAAATACCAATGGTTGAATATATATTTTTAAAAAGTTACTTATTTTCATTGTAGTATTTGCAATAAATAAGATAACCAGATGTGAAAAAATCACATTAGCATAAAACCATTAACATAAAAGATTTGTTGCAAAGAATTTGCATTCTTTGAAGTTTGAAGCAAAAATAACTTTGCCAACTTGTTTTGTAAGTTAGGCAAGTCACTTACCACTAATATATTCTTTAGAAGCATAGTGGGTAATTGCACAAATTAACATTAGCAGTGATGCTAAGGAAGCGGAAACATTGGATTAGAAGGGAATTTCTGAGTTATTGATTCTTTTTCCCTGCTGTTGCAGGCAACCACACCATATAATCCCCTTCGTAAACTGATTGAGCTTCCTCCTAAAACTGGTTAAGATTCTTAACTCTTGATCTTACTGAAAGAGTTCCACAACCTCGCTCCTTTGAATAGAAAGGATAAAAATGTTTATGTTTCCAATCTATGTTCATGGCCAGTTCCTTGTAATGTAAACTCAAGCATGCCTCAGGAACATACTGACTTACCTCAAGAACCCAAAGTTGCTGGCAGGCATAACGTGTTCATGCTTTAACAACTTTCTCCAAGCTAACCCCTAGCTTGTCATGCTATTTCTTCCATGAACCTTAAAATAAAAAAATTAAAAAAAAAAGACAGAAAGCGAGAGAGTTTTCTTGCTTGCGCTGCCTTACAGAATGTCACTCTAAGAAAAGTAATGTAGTCTTTATACATATCTAAATCCAACCATGGCAGTCTACATCAGGCTTCTTTCATTACCATCTTCTACTATCCTTCCCTCAAATGATTTGGACTCAATTTTAACTAATGTCACTTTGTATTTTATACAGTCCATTAACGTGCGGTACTGCGAAATTCCTTGAATTTCTTTTTTCCTGAACAATGTCTATCCTTAGTGTTCCAGTCTTGATTACAGGAATACAGTGGAAATAGTAATCAAGATTAGAACACTATTTCTGTTACCCCTTTCATATCCTACACTATTAGTTCCTGTGCTTCCATTTTTGTCAATTATCCTCTTTCCATTAGGAGAGCCAGTCCATTAATTTCTCATTAGTCTCATTCAGGAGAATGTATCTTCTAGGTGCACCCGTATCTGACTACTGATCTCACCAGTATTAGTACTGTTTCCATTTGTAGTCCAAATTCTTGTGTTCCTTTATCCGGTGCTTTATTCTTCTGTACCCAGTTTTCCTTTTCCTGTGTAATCTTCATGCATGGTTTTAACACAAGCTGCATCAGCTTTTTTACCAATTTCTTACTTTTAAAATTCTTTTCAAGTGAACAAGGTTGTTTTCATATATTCAAGTGATTACAATCTAGTGGGGAAGATTAATTCTAAACAAAAGGTAAGAAGTTTTTGGGGACTTATTTTGAGGATATAAACCTTAACAAGGGATAGTAAAATGTACTAAAGTTGTACTTTCTCCCTACATGCAGCTGCAAAATAGTTTGTATATTATTTCAGTCACTTGTAATATTAATATTTTTTTAGGAGGATATGGATTTAAAAGCACTTGGTTTTGATGTGGCAGAGGGTGTGAATGAACCATACCTCCCTGGAGACTGTGGGATATTTGTTACCAAAGTAGACAAAGGAAGCATCGCGGATGGTCGATTGAGGTAGTGTGCTACGTGGTAGATTTTTGCGTGCCACTTTGAAATATATTTTTTATTTTGGTTTGGTTCTAATAATTGACATATCATATTTTCTCACATGTACATTTTAAAAGATCTTTCCTTGTAGTAAATACCCGAGTAGCAACAACTAAGGAGCAGAATCTGCTCATTGTTTTACTCCCTGTGAGTTGCCTGCAGATTTTGTTTCCCTTTTGGCTGCAACTGGCAAGAATTGTTTTTACTGAATTTCTCACATATTACGTGCACAGCAATTTCCAACAGCTGTTTTTTTGGGGAAAAATATGCATTGTGTGAAAGAATATAGTATTCATTATAAACAAAAGATTGAAACAATTTGGGAAGTCCAGCTTTCTCATTGTAGAGCTGCATTTTAGCACCTTAGTAACTTCAGTGGGAAATTGGCTGCAAATGTTAATATGAAAAAGATTGTTTCTGTACGTTGTAGAAATGATTCAAACCATTTTGGACTTACTGATTTGTTTAAAAAAAAATTAAAAATATCATGCTGGCTTGAAGTGTTGGCCCTTGCCAATTTTTTTTTCTCTTTTTAGCATTTACTCTGGATACTAGCAGTGTGCGAAATGGGCTGTATTTGATTCGGATTTGGCCCGAATAGGACAGTGATTCGATTTGTTGATTCGGATCGCTGTCCCCGATTCAATTTGGCCGAATCTGAAGATTCGATGCCAGTTCGGAGAATCAGCGATTTGGGCATAGACCCAGCTTTAAAAGTTTTTTCTACATACCTTGAGGTACCAGGTGCAGCTTGTGATCACCGCTATGCTGGGGCGCATGGAGCGTCCCACAGGAGTGCAGGGGGTGGGCCCTCCTCGTGCTTGGTGGCAAACCCAGAAGTGGACCAGAAATACTTCTGGTCCGCTTCTGGGTCCTCTGGGGAGCATGCTGGGGTCGGGCATGCCTCTCTGGCTTGGCGATCGGCTGCGGGGGACCCCAGGTGCCCCCCCAGACCCAGGAGGCACCAGTCACCAAGCCGGGGGGATGCAGGGGGGGCCCACAGCGCGCTCCCTGGTGGACCCGGAAGTGGACCGGAAGTGCTTCTGGTCCACTTCTGGGTCTGCTGCTGAGCACGCTGGGGAGTCCCCTCGTGCTCCTGTGGGACATTCCATCCGCCCCAGCATCTCAGCATTCACAAGCTGCCTGGTACCTTAAGGTATGTAGAAAAAACATTTAAAGCTGTGTCTATGTCTGATTCGTCAAAACTCTCTGAATCAATTTGGAGGGTTCCGATTCAGTATTGGAGAGATTAAAGGGTGCCCTGATTCGATTCGGAGATTCAGCTGCCAAATCGGGCTGAATCTCTGCCAAATCGAATCAGCGACCGAAGCTTCGCACAGCCCTACTGGATGCTGTCTCTTCAAGCATGGAATGTTCTGTTTATTTCAGTGTTTGTGAAATGTATGGTGTACCTGTATTTGAAAAGATAAACTATCTGATTCCTATAGTGTCAGTAGAATTTTTTTGTCATTTCAGGGCAAGTGAGACAGTTTACTAGATAGCTCATAAGATTGTCATTACTAGATTTTTTTCCATGATATAACTAGATAAGGTCAATTGACTAAAAGACACTTTGGGCAAATGGGTTAGGTAGGCACTGGTTGCGGGACCATGAATCCAATGTTTTAGTCGGAATCATTTCAAGATGCTGAAAAAATGTGCTCTCTTAGAAATTTTACAAAGGGACTTCAAATAAAAAAGGGTTAGCATATCAAGATGGTATTAGGGCCAACTGTGATGTGCCCTTCTATTAATAATTGCATATTTGCAGCAAAGTATTCTTATTCTTTACCTTTATTTTCATTCTAGGGTAAATGACTGGCTCCTGAAGATAAATGATGTGGATCTTACTAATAAGGATAAGAAACAAGTTATAAAAGCTGTACTTAATGGAGGAGGAGTTATTAATATGGTGGTGCGAAGAAGAAAGTCCTTAGGAGGGAGAATGATAACACCTCTGCATATCAATATTGCTGGCCATAAAGGTAATTATATAAATGTGAGGTTTGGGGTCAGTGTATTAGTTTACTTATTTATCATCACAGTTTATCTCAGGTAAGATTTGTCATTAGCTGTTTTTTTAAATGAACAAGAAATAATAGAGTCAGTTATAGGTTTCTTGAGTGAATATTTTTCATACAAACCTTCTTCTCTTCAGTTTACCCTCTATTATAAAAGCTTATATTGGAGTTCACATGAATAAGCTTGCCAAATATCTCAAATCTTTGTCCTCTAGCGAAAGAGTCTGTGTTAAATTTTGGCATAACCAAAACAATTTTCCCCCATTGTTTAAAGGATTTTCAATTTTAGGAAGTCCACTTAATTTTTACTGCGTTCTTATTATATGCATTTCTTTTTGAAGCAGACAAGTCATATATGCATTTAAATTATTTGAAATGCAAGAGTGAATTCAGGTTTATCTTGTGGATTTCAGATAGTGGAATCAGTCTAGAAAATGGACTGTTTGTTGCTGCTCTTGTGCCTGGTAGCCCAGCTGCCAAAGAGGGGTCCCTTACTGTGGGAGACAGAATAATTGCTGTAAGTTTAAAGAAGATATTCTCTACAATTTCATTACTGCAACTAGAATGTGACGTATGTCTTTTATTAACTAACTCTCCAACTATATAATCTGTATTTGGTTCATTGCACCATGTTTTCTTTTGTTTATTCATTTGGTAATTAACTATATTTACCCAAATCCAAGACGACTTTGAATTTATAACGACCTCCAATAATTAGATTCTAATAATGGAATATTTATAAATTTGTTATAATTTCCATGTATAGAATCTGTGTTTTGGAGGATAGTCTTAAAATCCCCCCTGCCCACCACCACTGCAGAGAGGCAGGAAGCAGTAGGAACCAGTCAGTGGGGGAGGCAAGTGGTATCGTCTCCCCTCCCCCCTCATCTACTCCCTCTGCTGCCTGCTCCCTGTGCTGTTTCCACATCCCCATGCGCCCAAACCACCTACCAGTTTCCCTAGGTACTGCCCCAAACCCATCTTCTCCTGACCCCCTGTGGCACCATCCCTGCCCTGCTTCCTCCCCTCCACCCCCTCCCCCGCAAGTGCTTACCCTCCCATTGCAATTCCAGCTCTGGCTGGGGTCCTGCTCTGGCTTGGCCCATAGAACATATGGTGCCTCTGGTCCCTGCATGGTTATGCAGCAGCAGTTGCAGTGACAGCAGCTCAGGCCTCAGACCTCTCCTTCCCCACAGCTTCTTCTCTAATATAAGATGAGGGGCTCCCCACCCCCCATGTTGCCCAGGGTCTTCCTAACTCTGCTTGTGCACCAGAATTGGGCCCCATGTGCCAGGATCAGGTCCTGCTTGCCTGGGGCCCAGTGCTGCCCCTGCCCAGTCCTGCATGCTGGGCTCGGGCCCTCTGCATCCAGTCTAGCATGTAGGGCCCAGGGCTTCTCATGAATCTGGAAATTTGGCAGCAGGGGTGCAGTGCTACCACTCCCCCACAGCCAAACTTTAGGACTTTTGGGGAGCCCCATGGCCTGGATGACAGTGTCAGGGGCCATATCTGGCCAGCAGGCTCAAGGTTGGGCACCCCTGCTTTAGAATAATGTGTTAATATTTGTAGGTTGGCTGCGTAATAGAAAATATAAGGCCCATGGAGGGGGCCTTCAGCTCTTGGGGAAGTTTTGATAGTGTGGTTGCAGTAATTCTTTCTTCAGATGTTATGTAAGGAAATCATGCAAACTTCCTCCTTTCACAGTAGGTGATAAGGTAAGACTAATTCTGCCATTACAAGTTAAAAATAAATATTATCTGGGATGGTCCCACATTTATTCTCCCTTTAAAGTGGAGAAGTTGACTTAGTTAAATACCTTGATAATCTTCAGGACTCATAGTAGCGATGATATCTTTTATTAGACCAACAAGATTTTTGCAAAAAAAAATTATTTAATTGCAAGCTTTCGGGCACAAACACCATTCATCGGGCATTGGAAAAAAGGTTGTAAAAGTTATCCTGGATAGAAATGAAAGTTCATATTTCAGATTCCTATGAAATATGAACTTTCATTTCTGTCCAGGAGAACTTTTACAACCTTTTTTCCAATGCCCGATGAATGGTGTTTGTGCCCGAAAGCTTGCAATTAAATAATTTTTTTTTGCAAAAATCTTGTTGGTCTAATAAAAGATACCATCGCTACTATGAGTCCTGATTGCCTTTTCCTCTAGACCAATACGGCTACAACCTGGATACTTGATTATCTTCAAGAACTCCTGTGATTTGAGAAATCTCATGGAGGCCTGCCTTTTACCTTCAGTCTTTCTTTCGAACTGAAGAAATGGCTCCTAGACCAAATTTAAGAAACTGGTTAGATCCCATCTCTTTCGCAGCACTACTTCTGTATTCTGAGGCCTGCTGTAGAGGAGAGCAATAAATAACAACTTTTTTAATAAAAAGCTACATATTTTCAAAGCTGATAGGGTACTGGATTTTTGCAGCTGCATAAGAATAAGTAGAGGTACGCAGTGGAGCAACAACATAGTTAAGCTCCATTTACAGTGAAGTGGGAAATTCAAAACTGTAGTTCAACTTATAGTATAGCTCTGTTGATTCTTTGTGACTGTGAAAAGACTGATTTCACTGATATGCAAAATTAATCCCAAACAGGGTACTGACATTTTCCTTTCTGCTTTAATTGATGATTTATTTAATATAACCAGTATTTTCCCCATCACATAGAAAGTAAAGAAAGATGATCACAGACTGCTACCTCTGTTTTGCTAAATATTTATTTGTTTTTATGCAGATTAATGGCATTGCACTAGATAATAAATCGCTGACTGAATGTGAAGCTTTGCTAAGAAACTGTAGGGATTCTCTTACGCTTTCATTGATGAAGGTGAGTGTTAATATGAAGTTGCAGGATTTGATTCTGTTTATACAGGTAGCCAGATGTTCAGGTTTTTCTAACTGTGCAAAGAAGAGGGAAGAGCAAGTATGAAGTAGACTGGTGTGGAAATTCATCAAAAGCCAGTACTGAAATGGCTTTGTTCTGATTTACTTATGATTGAGCAGTATTGATAATTACTACACCATAGAAGGCTGTTTGCCATTGTACAATATGTGAAGTTGTTTGTTCTTGGGCCCATTCCTAAGGAAATGCTGTTCACTTAAAATAACTGCAGCACAATTAATGTTAATTTAGCTTCCTTGTTGTCAGCATTAAAAGTTTCAGGAAGTCCAGTGGCTGAATGGACATGGAAACAAAATTTTCCTCTTGCCCTATGGAGAGGGTCCCCTTCCAGATTAGGGTAGACCTAGGGCAAATGGACTCTGTCTGTGATGTCCATAAATGTTTGTTCTGCACAGTTCTCAGTATAGATCATTATTCCTTGTGGTCGTACCTGTTGACCCCAA
Source organism: Alligator sinensis (assembly GCF_000455745.1). NCBI lineage: Eukaryota > Metazoa > Chordata > Crocodylia > Alligatoridae > Alligator > Alligator sinensis. The sequence continues at coordinate 3,835,570 of NW_005841903.1, forward strand.
CATGTATGATGTGCATCACATTCACATGGTTAGTAACAATCCCTGTCTAAGGAAGCTTATAGATTATAAGCAATAAATAGACAATATTGACAAAACATGGAAAGAAAGTTCTTGAAAGCCGATTTCTCTGGAATGAGTCAATAAGTCACTGGTAGAACTAGAACCCATGTTTCCTGATTCCCAGTTCAGTGCCTTGTCTAGCACACCATGCTGACTTTCTATGATTATTTCTTACAAAATTAAAGGGTTTTTTCATCCTTCATTTAGTTTGTATTTACTTTAGTGTAAATTAGACAGGAATGAGGATGCTCAATGTAAAAATGACAATGTACTGTAACAGTAACATGATTAAGTGTTTTTCTCTTCCTAGGTTTTTCCTCAGAGCTCATCTTGGAGTGGTCAAAACATATTTGAAAACCTGAAAGATTCAGAGAAAATATCAAATGGTAGGGTTCATACATCAGAGATACAAGCTCAAAATAAAAGAAATCTGAAACTCAACAGTTCAACGCAAACGGACATTTTCAATCCAGAAATCCTGGATGGCAAGAAGGACCAGAGTGACCAGGGTAGTGGTTCATTTTGTGATCACAAGCCCTTTTCCAATAGTGCTTTACGAGCAGACTCTCACAGGAGCATGGTGCACGGTTGCCACAGTAATTCAGAACATAGTCTCAGTTCCTTTAATCCAGATGCCTATGGGGAGCGAGGCTATGCAATTGTTGACTTGGAGAACAGAAGGTTGCCATTTGAGCCCACAGGAGATGACTGCATCATGGTTGAGACCACATTAGACAAAGGCCATGGAGCTAAGCATAGCGGTGGCACTTGGCCCAAAGTGATGGTAAACATTTCAACAGTAGAAACAGAAAAGTTCTCTGTGTATAAAAAGCCAAAACAAAGGAAATCTATCTTTGATCCTGACACTTTCAAAAGACCACAGACTCCTCCCAAATTGGAATATCTCTCTCCCAATCAAATGTCAGGCCATTCGCCTCAGCCCTCAAAAATGGAAGTTGGGTCAGCTCCTCCAACACCTCCCAAAAGAAGTGATTCTATTAAGTTTAAACATAAACAGCAGACGAGTTCTGCATCAGACTCTACTGTAACAACTGGATCCCCACCTACCAGTCCAGCTACTGTCCAAGCACCCGTTCCTTTGGCACTTAAGCAGGATTCTGCCACTCACAAGGGGCACAGTAGGAACGCTGGGCATTATTACCGGGAGGAGGGAGTTGACTGTGCTCATCTGTCCTCAAGAAAATCCTGTGAAGATGACATTGGCTTTCAAAGAGTTGAAGAGCCAGAGATGAAAAGGCCAAGACCAAAATCTGCTCCTGCTTTGAGGCATAAAATGACCCCTGTGCCCATCCCTAATCCGTCACTTCAGGTAGAAATTCAGTATGTGGCAGCAGTAAGCAGGGACCTTGTTCAGTATTTGTATAAGGTATTTGTGCATTTGGGTGCCTGATACGCCACTTCAGAGCACGTACACTCAGCACATGCTGAAAACACAGGCCTTATTAAAACAGCCCAAATCAGATGTCACTTATAAAACATGAAGACTTTTAGATTGTGCAATGCAAAAATAGTTTTCAGAACTTTGGTATTATAAAAGCTGTGATGGTCCTATAATAAGAGTATCTGGTTTGATAGTTGCTTCATGGATTTTGTATTCTTTGGTAGCAGGTGTTCATAGTACTAATTTTAGACATCTCCGTCCTGTCTTGAGTATGTTGTTAACAAAATCCAAAAAACTATGGCAATGTTATGTAATACTTATTACAGTAATATAAGAAATGTAAAGAGCTCTCACATGTGACATTTAAATTTCTAACCAGAAAATATTATGCCTTTTTTTGGCACCAACCAACATGGAGGGAATATGCAAGACCAGATGAGCTTGGTCATGTCATGTCAGTGCTAGCTATCAGCACTTTTCCAGTAGTCTTACAGGTGTCAGAAAAGTGACTACAGCTCCAACAGATATTTTTTCTGACAATAAAAATATAATTTTGCCTCCCATTCTTTAAAATGATTGAAACATTGCTGTGTATTGAAAGAATAGTGCCCCCAACCAGAGGGTTGGACTTTTGCAGGTGTAAGAGTGTGTGCAATTTTCTCTATGCTATTAGTCAAGCAAAACTTGCAGGTTCACAGCAGGGTTTCAGTAAGTTTTCTGGAAGAATACTTCTAAGAATTGCATTCATAGTAGTACCTTTTATGCTGAAAATTTCTCTCAGTGATTTTGCTACATATAATAATTTGTAGATAAACTTATATTTACTCAAGTTTAGGTTGGGGGCTTTGTTATAACTTACTGCTTTTCACTTGTTTGTATCGTCTCTAAAATGTTATCTTATATAGTTGAGATACTCATGCTTGTCTCAGCATAAGGCTTTATTTTAGATATATTATGCAAAATCTTTACTAATTTATGGATATTTATTTAAACCCTGCTGCAAACCCAACAATTTTGGTTTACTAACAGTGTGCACTCCATCTCCAAAATTCCAACTTTCTGGTTGGGTAATATTTTTTAAACACATATCTGGTCTCCAACTAGCTTCACATCCTATAATTTCATGGGGACTTGGACTTAAGCACCTGTACAAGTATTGTGTGTTTACTCTTCCCCTGATCTTTCAGCAAGTCAGAAGACCCTGCGACCCATCAGCGGGCTTAGGCCAAGGAGCAAGGGAGGCTTTATGCCTCAAAGAATTGTCTCTAGGCCCAGTGTCTCCTGGGGTTATCCTTAGGTTGGTGCACCTTATGCATCCACCCCTTGATCCAGAGGTGATGAGTATACCCAAGATTTTTAATGAAGATAAATAGAAAGAGGGGACAGTTCACAAACAGCACTAGTCATGCTTGGGTAACAGCATGTTTGCTGCTGACACAGAAACCACTGTATGGTCTTATGAATGTCTGTCAGTGGGTTTTTAATTTTCTCCTTTTATGTAACAAAACTTTCCTGTCACATTAACCGATAAGTAATTATTAGGAATGTATTCTTTGTGTGTATGTGTGTGTGTGTGCGTGTGTGTATATCTCACAGCTTTTTAAGCTGTAAACTTTTTCTATTGAAAATAGTTCTGTGAATGCTGTACACTGAAACCTATACTTGTCTTCCTGTAATTACATCATTGGCCAACAAAATCTAGTCCTCATTAGAGTCCTTAACTTACCCTGTGTGAAGTGGATAACTTAGTTGTTTCCGCAACCCACACCAGCTCTTCAAATTGACTTGCCAAAGCAGTCAGAAAAAAATTTGCCCTCTCTGCATCTTAAAGCAGACTCATTGTCCAGGCACTTTCAGGCCCAAATACCAGTCTTGTTTTGGCAGCAGCTGCTCCACTGACTGGGGTGGGTAGTAGCTTCTATTTTAAATATATCTATCTCATTCTTGGCAAGGGAGGGGAGGGGTGGTTATTGTTCAGTTACTACAAGCCGTATGTTTTACAAAGAAGTTGAATTAAAGGGCATTTTCTTTACACGCCAGGATAGGCGTAAGTTGCAAGCACAGACTTTCATTTTGCAAGATACGGTGGGCATATGCCATAATTCTTAAGCATTCAAGCAGAGCCCTTAAATCAGTGGAATCTTCTAACATTCTTAAAGTTAAATGTATCAGAGCTATGAAGGGAGAAGTAAATATGAAGGCAACAGTTGGAAATGTATACAGAGAGACCCCAAGACTGGGACTGGATGGCCAGAGATGGTGGGGTTTCTTTGTATACATATGTATATAGTGGTCTGAGAGTGCCTTGTGGAAGTGAATGAAAACTGAGATGAAGGTGGAAAGGAGCATGAAGATGAAGATAACTTGACCTAGGAAGTAAAGACAGTGAAAAATAAGAAGTGGGTAGTGATATTACTAGAACATAATAATCAAAACATAGCAAGCATTACCATGCTAAGAACTAGAAAACTTGTTATTTCTGCCATAGTTATACAAAACTTTTTTGAATTAGTTTGCTACCTAAAAATGTTAATCCTAGGTTGGTTGGGATGCGCTTCTTGCTTACAGGTACAGAAATACTGTCCAGCCAGTGAAGAACATCTGTCTCCAGACCTCCAGGAGTGGGCACCATATTCACCAAAACGTTCCACTAGGCATAGCGATGGTTTTGCACCTTCTTCCTTGTATGCTGGAGGCATGTCAGCAGGTTAGTAACACCAATTTTAAATGGTAATGACTGTATTGAAAGTCTTTTATCTTGGTTTTAACCTACTTAACAGCAAAGTCAGAAATGTTCTTTCGTGTTCAAAGCATAAATCCATGAATGAATTTTAAGGCAAGAGGGGACCCATCTAATGTGATCTTCTGCATAACAGGCAATAACACTTCACCCATTAATTTCTCTATCCAAATGTAAAATTTCTGGTTGACATTGACTCTTGAAGTGAATCACAGTTATTATTTGTGTTCCAATAGGGCCTACTTATTCTAGATTAGAGATGTATCATTCATGGTATAGCGTAAATATATACAAAGATGTAACAATTGCATTGGTATTCCCCAGCAGAAACTCACCTTTTAAAAGTGGCTAAAATGTATATTTGTTCATACCCCGGGAGATGCTGCCTGCTGTGAATAGAATAAATTCTAAACAGAGAAGGCATGCAAAAGGGGACGAGAAAGAGGCACCAATTGATTAATTACATTGCTCCAAGTCATGCATCTTACAAACTATGAACCAGACTTATACCTCTTGAGTCCAGTTCCCTGCCCACTAGACTTTACTGCTTCTTTCTAAAGGAACGCATCTTGTATTAAGGTGCCCCAAAAAAACAAGGACTAAGGTAAGGGCTCATGGCCGATCCTTTTTGTGATGAGAGAGCTGGAGTATCTGCCTATCATTTGTGGCGTTTGAGCTAAAGAGGCAAAGAATATTTTCAAGATACTTAGAAAAGTCAGGTCTGGATCTGGTTGCCCATTTTGAGATACCTTAAAAAAGGTCTGATATTCCCAGGAATATCAGATTTTTTTATAACATATTTTGCAACTGTTGGGCTTAGCTTCATGGCAAGCTCTGGATCCCTGTTGGTGAGCCTGCAAGACAGACATCAGTTTTCCTCTTTGACCTTTTGGAAACAGAGATTTGGGGAAAAAATTAACCTTTTCTAGGTCTTGAAAGTTGAGGTCCTAAAATCGGTGGAACTTCTAAAAATCTTGGACACTATTTAGATTAGGAAATGAACCAAAGCACGTTTGTGTTGATGTGCCACTGGAGAAGAAATCCACATATTGCCCATGCATGGATCAAAATAAACAGGAAAACCAGAACACATTCAGAGACTTGAGTTCCAGCAGAACAGACAAGCTGTCAATAGATCTGAACTTTGCTCTGGAAAATATGCTTTTGACCTGACCTGTGCTAAGCGGGGTGCTTCAAAACATAGTCAAGTGCCCAGACTTATTACTATAAATTGGACAAGGTGTGATGCTTGTTTGCAGTTGATAAGTATGTCACTAAATGTGTAATTTAGCCTTTCAGTAACAGTTGATTTCAGAGGGCTGTTCCCACACGCACATTTGACTTGCTTCAGAATTATAGCATGGCTACTAGCATTGGGCCTGTTGTTCAAGGATAAGGTTATTTTGACTATAAAACTTTATAGAAATTATGGGAATACATAGGAATCTGAAATATCTTCATAGCTTGTTAACGGTATATTGACTTTACACTTTTTTTGTGGATATCTTGGGGTTCCTTCTGATGGTCTAAACTAGACCTGACATGAATTCCTTAAAAGTTCAACCTTTAACATGAGCCACTTTCAGCAGATGTATGGAAAGCATGATTTCTAAATCTATCCAAGCATCTTTAGTAATGTTTGTATTGAAACACCAACTCTACCTGATAATTAAAGTTGGTTCTGAGCGCATATAATACCCCCTTACCACCTTTTAAGCCTTTCTTCTGCTTTCTAACCATTGAGGTTCTGTTAAAGCTGGCTATTTATGTATCTGAAGCAGTGGAAAGCTTCAAGCCTTGTCATATTTGATCTTCCATCTGGACAAAGTGTTTTTATGGCATTTGGTTGCACCTTGCCTGAGATACTATTCTGCCATTCTTTTTTCCTAAAAATATCTACAGGAAACCATTGACTCTCTAGACTATAGTGTATATGTAAGAGGTCTAGTCAGGTGCCTGATGAATCCATTTGTGGCTGACAAGCCAAAGAATGACACAGCTTGTTACAAGTTTCATGAATCCATGTGTTGTCTGAGTTGGAGTTGAAGTTTACAGCACGCTGCTTCCTTCTTTCTCACTTTGCTTCCATCCTCTGGATCAAAGCCACTTCATGTAGAGCTGTACCAAATGCCAGATGTTCCCTCCAGATTGGACGGGATTCTGCCCACTCCTCCCAGCTTTCTACATTGACGTTGAATGACTTAATATAATGTTTTACACATCTTGGTACCGCCATACAGAGTGACCCTGATTTCTAGAGCCAGTGAATTTCACTGTACAAAATATTCTTGGGGATAGACTCTCTTTCCATTCTTCTGACGTGGCTGAGCCATCCCAACCATCTTTTCTTGACAGTGGTTTCTAAATGTGTCAGTCCTGTGCACTCCAGTACCTCTGTGTTTTGCATTTTGTCTTTCCACTTTATTTTTAGAATCCTGTGTAGGCATCTAATGTAGAAGTTGTTCAGTCTTCTGATGTGCCTAGCATATGTAGTCCCATGTTTCTGAACCATAAAGCAGGGATAAACAGAAAGATAGCAAAAATAGTACTGCTTACATATAACCAGAGACCTGGAAAATCTCTTTGAGAGATCGAATTTTTGAATTGAAGTCATTTATTCTTCACAAGATGTTGATTCTTAGTGAAATCTAATACAGAAGTACTCAACCTCTAGCCCTCAGGCCAGGTCCAGCCTGCAGGGGCTCCTCATGGGTCCGGAAAACTGACAATGGGGGAGCGGTGGCAGTGTTAACTACTGTTCCCCAGCTGGTAAATTTCTGGACCCATAGTGGTCTGGAGAACATTACCCTGAGTGCTAGATCACTCAGTGCATGGTCAGACCTGTGTGTGGCTGAATTCAGGCTGGGTGGCACACCCATGAACTAACTCTTTGTGGGACCTGGCACATGGACAAACCCTGTGTAGGGCCAGAAGGTTGGGTACAATGGTCTAATGAATGGGCTACTGAACTAGACAGCAAGGGTGCATCCACACATCAGGCATCTGCACTTGCAACAGCTCAGATAGGACCGGCACAAATTTGTGCTGGAGATTTTTGCATCAGCACACGTGCCAGAACATCTACTTTAGTGTGGGGCAAGTTGTGCCACTTGGGGCAAACTGACCCTGCCCAGTTCCTTTGGGATCTTCAGCCAGGGGGATGCTAGAGCCTGAGGCCAGCACCTGTGCTGGCCCCAGCAGTATAAAAACCTGCCCTGGTGAGCAGCTTAGGGCTACTTGCTCTCAGGAGCTTCTGAGGCCCAGCCAGTTGACATATGGGGACACTAGCCCCCCCATGCCAGCTGAACTGCTGCGCAGCCCTGACCTACAGTGGCCCCTGTACCCTCTACCCACTGCAGCAGTCTGGCAGTGGGGGCTGCTGCTTGGCTGTGACATGCTGCCACCTGCAACAGCCTCTGCCCCCTTGGACCTGCAGCCCCATATCTGTATATCTGCCAGACCTGGACGGGGACTGCACTGGTCTGTAGTATGGGCACAGCAGCAGAACCGTCTGCACCTCTTGGCCAGTTATCAGTGGGCTGTGTTGGCCTTTGTGCGGCACTGCTGCCATGTGTGCCCCCGCCCTGCCATCTGAGTAGCTGTTACCTGGAAGATGTTCTCAGTGTGCTGGCCTACTTTGAACTGTCAAAGCATGACCTCCTGACCCCAAATGGCCAGGAGGTCAGCCACCCCATTTGCTCTCTAGCTGGGTCCTGGGTGCCAGCCCTGAGCAGACGCCTCTGCCTGGGTCCTGCCACTTGTCTCACTAGCAGGAATCTTGATGTTTCCTATATAAAAACTGCAAATACTCTGATAAACAAATCCCAAATTCACTCTTTAAATAACCCCCAAATCCATGTTCTTCCACAATTAAAACAAAAGACCACTAGATCAGTTGGGCAATGTTTTACTGATATATTTACAATGTTAAAGCAGTTTGTAAGCCTACCAGTATGCCCATCATCATAATAAAATAAATCCTAAATTTGTATATGGTTTGATGTTTGCTTTGGCTTCCTTATCATAGAAAAATTAGCACTCCCCCTGACCCCTTCATTAACTAGGATGGGGGACAGCTGCTCCTGCAGCCACAGTTCCTGCCCTGCCTGGCAGCTGGGCACACTGGGTGTATGATGGGGTGATCTGGGGTTTGCAGGAGTGAGGTGGGAAGGGGTGTGGGGGTGGTGTGGGGAGGATGTGCAGTGTGTAGGTGGATATGGGAGGGCGTGTGGTGTGTGGGTAGGTATAGGGGGATGTGGGGGAAATGGGCTGTGTAGGTAGGTGGGGAATGTGGGGTTTACAGGAGGGGGGTGGAGGGTGTGAGGTGTGGGGGCCATGAGGGCCATGGCCCACTGTCAGCACAGACCTGTGGCTGTGCTTCAGCTCCTCACCCTCATGAAGGATGGGCCCAGCCTGACCCAACCTGGTCAGGCCTAGCCTGCCCCGCTAGTGCATGCCTTGAACAGGAGATGCAGGTGGTGACAGGAGCCATACCTTCCTGTCCAAAGGTATGCCAACCAAGCTGGGCCAGGCCCGTTCTCTGTGCACAGACTGCAGGTGAAGTAGTGCTGCAGCAGGCACGGCCCAGCTAGCTGCTGGTGCTGTGTGTGGGGCATGTGGGGTTTGTGGGGAGGGGCTTGAGTGGGGGACACCACATGCTTGCTCCTCCCCATGCTCCGCAGCTCCAGCCAGTGTGGCCATGGCCCGGCTGGAGGCACGGTGGCAGCACAGCGCTGCCTGATGTGTGCTCTGTATATGCTGAACAGACCTGAACCCCACCTGCCCCACTAGCGCACAGCTTTCCTGGTCCTGTCCAAAGCCATGTGCTGGCAGGCTGAGCTGGGCCAGATCTGTTTAGCATGTACAGAGCCCATGTCAGGCAGCTGCTGTACCTGCAGCCAGGCCGCGCTGGCTACTGCTGCTGGTGCCATGGGGGCAGGTGGGAGGGCAGGTGTGTGGTGGCCCTTGCTCAAGCCTCTCCTGCGGCCCTACCACTGATCTCCGGGACAGTGCATCGTGCTGGGCCAGGTCCTGCCTCCAGATGCCCCAGGCTGGCTCCATGGAGGCAGGATCCAACCCAGCACAACATGGGGTCCCTGCAAGCACTGCCAAGCCCACAGGTGACAGCCAAAACGGCCCAGTGCTGCCTGAAGGCGTACGGCCCTGCACCACACCAGGCGGGGCCTGCAACAAGCAGCACAGGCGGCACCAGGTCTCAGGCGGCCAGGGCCATGCTGTGCCACAAGGGACTCTGGCAGCAGTGGGCCCTGAACACCTGATGACCATTGCTGCTCGGGGGGGTTGTGCGCCCTGCAGGGGACCCACACCCCCAACCAATCCCTCCCCACACCCTCACACAACCCTCCACACCCACAATCCCCCCCACACTCCCAGTCCCTACTTATCAGAGACAGCACCTGGGTCACGCTGTAACCTTGCACTGCTCCTGCTTGCTCCCATGCATGCAGAGGGAGTGTGCTAGGAGAGCAGGAGCGCCATAGAGATGCTCTAGCCAGATACCAGAGTGTCTCTGGAGGACCCACGCCAGGGTATGGTGCAGGACCATGCCTTGCCCCACTTTTCCTTCGTGGGGTTTTTTTGGATTACCATTTTTTTCCATTCACAGCATGCCTCTTGCGGTGTCTCAAACTGCTTTGAGATGCTGTAAGAGGCATGGGCGTGCTTGTCTGGACACACCCCAAGAGGCTTGGATCGTAATGCTGATGTGTCAGTAGGTGCAGCATGATTATCGGCAAGTCACTTTCTGCAGTTCAGTTTCATTCTCTCTCACTTTTTGTCTTAACAAATTTAATTCTGAGGTTTTAGGTTCAGGGACGGTCCTTTAAAACAGCAAAGCCGAGTGAGTCCCTGATTCTAACAGGGCCTCTAAGCACAACTGTAATATACCTCCCCTAATCAAAACAAAGATGCTCATCTGAGAGATTTACTTTAATTACCAACAATAGTAGCCTGTTTCAAAGCCCACTTCATGTCATCAGTCGTAAAAATGACTAGTATCCCTATGAAAAATATTACAAAGTAGCCATTTGGGCTTCATTTGCCCATCTGTATGTATGTATGCATAAAATCACTATATACCCTGTGTAGATGTGCATACTGATATATGCTGATGTATATCTCAGGCCATTGGTATGTACAGTGCTTCTCCTGTTGTCATGCAGAATACTTAGGCATGGCTTGCATTAGGACTGGCATAGGAAATCTCAGAGAGAATGTTTATCAGCTTTCATTTGTCTGACTGTAAATGAGCTGGCCCAGAGATAAATTTATGCATCAAAATATACTGTGCTGAAATGCATACAAGGAATAAGTTGTATTTTGTACAGTTTTTGTTACAACTCCTGGGTTTTCATCTTAGCTGTCACTATATCACTGGATAACAGCAAAAAACTTATTTGCTCCTCCATAGATTTATCACTCATACGTACCAGTAATATCAGTATAGCTTTCTCTGATGTCTTTTTTTAAAATTAAAACATTATACTTTTATTAATCCAGTGTTTTCTGTAAACAATATGATAAAGTACCTGTGATTTTAATCATGTTCTGGAATATTTTTTTAGAAAAAAAATCCTGCCACAAGCTTCCATGTTTTTCCATACTTTTCCATATTTTTCTTCATTTTAAAATAGACCTAATGAAAGCATATTTGACTTCAGCAAGTCATTCTGTATTTCTTGCAGTACACAACACTTTCTTAAGCTACAGTAGGATACATCTGTCTGATATCAGACTGGCACCGATATAAAGAAAATTGACTATTGGAAATTAGCTTTTTTTGCCTGATGTGGCTGATAATGAGGCCGATAAATGCCCCTTGCATGCACACAGCCGCAGCGCAGCACTTAGGCAGTGAGGAGCAGTCTGGCAGCTTGGAGAGCTGCGTGCAGCTAGTAAGTGTGGTGTGGTATGATGATGGGGGCGGGGGGTAGGGGAGGGAAGGGGTGTGGGGGCAGGCAGAGGGGCAGGAGGCTCCCACTGCTACACACACTCCCAGGAGGGCATGGAGTGTGTGTGCCCCTCTGGATCTGCATGTGGGGTAGGACGGGCTGCCTCTGTGTGCAGGTGCCAGGGCTGTGCCGGGCTTTTCCTGGTGGAGGTTGGGCCGGGCTGCATTCAGGACGGGTGGCGGTGGTGCTGGGATGAGGGGTCAGAGGGGCTACAGCAAATTTTGGAGTGGCTGCAGGCCCTCCCCTCCGTAGCCTCCTCCCAGTGCTGCCGCTGCCCAGCCCAGTTCCTGCTGGGAGGAGCCCAGCACAGCCCTGGCCCCAGCCCACAGCAGCAGATCCAGTGGCACATGCCTCCCATGCTGTCCCAGGGGACACACAGCGGCGGGAGCCCCCCTCCATAAGCTGTGGCTCCATCCGGCTCCCTGCCCCAACCTGGCTGGGCAGCGCCTGGCTCAGCCCCATTCCCGCCCTCACCGCAGGGTCCTCGATTTTCCCACCCCCCCGCCTCTTCCACCGCAATAGACTTACCAGCTGCTCAAGCTGCCAGGCTGCGGATCAGAAATTGGATTGGTATAAGCCCAAAGAATCTCTGAGCGCACCCCTAGAAAATTTATCAGACAGCGTTTTATACAATACTAAAGTGTGAATGTTCTTAAATGAAAAAGACTTAAATAATGAGGTTTACATATAGGTAGCAACTTCACAGTGCTGTGAATTTTTATACTCTAAGGCTAAAGGACATAACAGAAGTGGGAGTGTTTAAGCCAGGGGCAGGCAATTATTTCGGGCAGAGGACCACTTACTGAGTTTTGGCCAAGCCATCAAGGACCACATGACAGGAATCCAGGGACAGATAAATATTAATTTTCTAAATTTTTTAGGGACCCTGCAGGCCAGAGAGAGTGGCTTGGTGGGCCACATTTTGCCTGCCCCTGGTTTAAGCCCTGTGAATGAAAGAAGAATGATTATAAATACGATCAGTTCTTCATTTGTCCCACTAAAATCTGCCACCTTATCTACTTGTGATTATTTACTTAGAAGTATGGCATTATTGCTGTTTTATGCAAATTGTTGACATTTTCATGATGGAGGAAAAAGAGAATATTTTTATGTTGGCAAATACATTCTAGACTGTTCAATAAAGTACTTAATGGCTTAAGCCTAGGAGTTATGACTCTCACTTTCTACTTCTAGACTGTATAAGTGTTTCAGGCAAATGTCTTTTACCCATTCTTGATATGCCTAGAATATTTGAATGGAATTTAGCAGAGAAAACTCACACCAGACTTTTGTTTGTATTAAAAAAGGTACTGTACCAAGAAGTTTGGCACCATGTCCTGCAGTAACTGCTGTCATGAGAAATCCAATTTATACTGCTTGGAGCCATAGAGTTCATACTAACAATTGTCCATCTGTTGCCAGCCAAATCTGCCATCAGCATCTGCATCCCAGGTATGAATTCAAAACCCTGTAACTTTGATTTCTTTTCTTTGCATTTTACAACAAATTAAGATACTACTTCTTGCCAGGCACTGCCATATTAGTACAGCACAGTGTTTTGAGATTGTCAAAGTACTTTCACAAACATTGTATTGTGCCCCTTCCTTGATAAGGTTTCTGTGGTCTCCACAGACCTATAACTTTGACATGAAAATATTTTTTTTCTAAAAACAACCAGATTTTCTTTGCAGGAGACTGTGAATTCTATAGAAAACTCAGAATATAACCTTGAAATTAATCATTTAAAAATTACCTGGATTTGAAATTCTAACTGTTTTTTTTTCTTTCATTAGTTCAAAACTGTTTACTGTTCATATTTATTTATTTATTATATTTATGAACTTAGTATAGTTAGTCTCCTGAAAATGTTGTGTTATTTAAAGATTATACATTATAAATGTGTACAGATATTAATTATTATTACTGTTGATTTATTTAAGGCCACCTCTGCTGTGACATCAGCAAACCCAGAAATAAAACCAAACTCCAACTTCTCCAATTAATAAATAAATGTGATATGTTGCAGTATGTACATTCTGCTAATACTTAAATAATTTTCAATAATCTTCCTAGTAAAATATTGCATTTTAAAAGAATGAGAGTTTCTTGATAAAGCTTAAGAAGATACGAGTGCAAATGAAAATTGATTATATGTTTTGAACTGTGAATCTATTTACCTTATGTAGAAGGATCTGTTGTAGGATTACAGAGAAGGATTCTGTAGAAGGATCTTTGTAGTAATCTATTGTACATTTGTTTTTCATGAGATATTTCATCATAATATATATAATCCAAGATTCTAATAAAAATAGCCTTTGGAGGTTGCAGCCTTTGAGTACAATAATATGCTAATTAAACAGGGCATTCACATTGGCAAAAAACTTTTCAGATGCTAGATTAGGACGTCTGAAGTGTTTTATTGTCTGGGACTGATTTGCATACTTTTCTTTTTAAAACAAAACTGAAATTGAATTTACAAAGATTTTTGCTGCGTGCTTCTTAGGAAATGTTACACATAGCACAGATGTCCAAATCTTAACCCTTTTAAGCTTACATTGCGTTACAAACCTAGTGGATATTCTGTATTAAGTACCTGTCTGAAGAGTGATAGAGAACAGAACTAGCTTAGAACCAAAACAAATGGCATTTATTGACTTGGATGTTACTGCTCAGGGTTAGGTTTCTTTGTATTGCTGGCTGCAGTATTGTTAATAGGACTGTACAAATAATTTGATTTTTTTGTATATTATTTTTAAAATTGAATGGAATTCATTTTTTTTCCCCTCTTTTCTCTTTGCCAAAACAAAAATCAAAACCCACAAACTTTCATTTTGTCCATACAAAATAACATTACCCTTGGAGCACTTAAGGAAACTAAGGAAAGAGGAGATAGAGGCAAGTAACTGTTGGGTCTCCTCTACCCATGCAGGTAAAGGCATGATGCACACAATTGCGCTTTCTGCCATACCACATGTGCATGTCAGGAGGTGCAATTGCGGGATTCTGCATTAGATCCAAATGTACCTTATTGCTGGGATAGGGGGAGCCTGATCCTGGGCTTCTGCTGTACAGCAGATGGGGCTCTGGGTCCCAGCTGTACATGAGGCACAACCCCCCGAGCCCCATCAGCTTTAGGACTCTCAGTCCCTGCTGTGGGTGAGGCGCAGCTGGGAGCAAGAGCCCTGTATGGGCCTGGGGGTTTCACGCGCCACCAGCCTTGGGGATAACAGCAGCTATCAGCTGATGGGGCTCCAAGCCACAGGGGGGACCCTGTTACATATGCAAATTAAAGCTCAATAGCAACCAGCTATAAAGTTAGTACACAGGTTTGAGGTCTAACTTCATAGCTAGTTGGAGCTTTTAGTGGTGTTATAGCTGTTTTGCACATGTAGCTGGTCTCAAGGTAATTGCACAGTTAGCCAGTTAATTGTGCGATACCTGTAATGTGTAGAGGGGCCCTTGGTGGACTGTGGATCTGTCCCCTTTTATTCAGTAGTTTAGGCATTAGAGTACTTGCTTAGGATTTGGTAAACCCAGGATCCCATCTGTCAGGGAATTTAGAGCCACATCTGCAACCTCTGAGAAAGTACCCTAATCAAGCTACAGATAATTCTGGGGTGGAGAATGCTCAGTCTCTCCTGTTGTTTTTTTAACACTTTAACTAATTTAATATTAACTGAATTCAGATGTTCCACTTCTCAGGGGAGTGTTTCAATCTTCAGGTTTTTTCTTGGTATCAGTGGTTTTTCAGTTATTTTATACTAAATAGATCAGTGTCAACAGGAAGAATGAGGCCATCCCCCCCCATACTTCCCCAAAATACACTTGAATGTGTATGTTTTATAGCAAGGAAGAAATCACACAGCTCTACTGGTTAGTTCTGAAGAAATTGTTTGGATGATACTATAACCTACGTTGCTTTTTTAATTCAGTGCACAGCACCAGGGTCGCCTGAGTTTGGACCTCAGTCACAAACACTCCAGTGATTATTCTGAAAATTCGCGTACAAGAGCATCACATGGTTCAAATTCATTACCTTCCAGTGCAAGACTCGGTAACTAGCATTCACATTCATTCATGGGGGAAATACCCCTCCCTTGTGTTAAAGGTAAACAATATAGCAAAAATGCTGCCCCTCAAAGCAGTTTTCATGATGCTCTCATAACTCAAAGAGCCTCCTAGTTTCCCTTGATTCATGCTTCTGGCTAATGTAATTTAACTTTCTTTTTTTGCCAACTGGGTGGATTAGTATGAAACCTCCTTTATGGACCCTCTTTAAAATGTTGTTGCCCAGTGGTTCAGTGCTGCATAATTTGCTGTTATCACCAATTAGAGGGAACTGACCAATATAGTTTTGAGCTTTTGCAAGATTGTAAGGAAAAAGAAGTTAGCCCAAAAATGAAGGATAGGTTTTAATAATGATCAAATGCCTCTGTATTTAATTATTTTATATTCACTTTATACATTATTGATATTATCTATATTTGTGTCTATATCCATTACAGTAATATTTAAACATATACATTCTCTTGCAATAAACTTTAAAAAAATGTTTTCTATTTCTTTTCTTTCCAAAGTCTATTTTAAAAATTCTTTCTTCAAGAATGACATGATCCATTACTGAAATTCAGCTAAAGCTCTTTAAAACTATCGCTGCAAAAATTACGTGACACTTTAAGACAGGAAATATGCTACTTTATTAATTTAAACTAGAACAGAACCAAAATTTTTGTAAATTCTTTTCAAAATGTGCTATGGGATGCTTAAAGATCAGATGTGATGGAATTTTCTTGATTAGGTTTTTTGTAAAATATTTAGTTATGTGCTGCCGTTATTAAAGGAGGGTGACAGATAAATCTAAGTAAACAAATATATTATTTTCAACAAATAACGTACAATTCTTTGGTAGTGTGTCTATATATTAGCTATATAAATTATTTATATTAGCTATATTTAGAATATTTATATTTTAGCAATACAGTTTAAATTAGGCAGTTTGCCTGTAACAAAAGTGTTGAATATAAAGGTTTTCATTCATAGATTGTGAGGCTGGAAGGGACCTCGGGAAATCATTGGGTCCAGCCCCCCTGTACCAAGCAGGAAAGACAACTGGGAGTCAAGTGACCCCAGCAAGGTTGTTTTTTAAAGCCCCAGTACTGCTAGAAGTGAACTCCTGAATTTCTGCATCCACGAGGAACCATTTAATTCCTGTTGGAGGGATTAGAGTCTAACTATTTTGGTTACATGCATATATGGGGGTGGGGCAGCATTTTTTGTATAGCTGCTGTTACATTTGCCAAAACATTCTGAAGTTTTCTTGTAAATATAGGTTCTTCCACCAATTTGCAGTATAGAACGGAAAGAATTAAGATCCCTTTAACACCACGGTATCCAAGGTCCGTCATAGGTTCTGACAGAGGTAAATATTCTTTACTTTTATCCTTTATTTTCCATAATTTAAGTATTCAATAATTCAGACATTCAAAAATTACAAATCGAAAAGAAATAAGAAAAACTGGGGGTTTTGCTACACTGCTATGTTACTATACCCCAAGTGGTGAATGCAGTTCCTATAAATGGCTTTCGGTTACCGTTACGTAAATTTTTACTTCCTTTAATAATCTCTGATAATGTAAATCATTGAATGTTCCTGCCAGTGAACTTGTTGAGTAAAAAATTCATGGGGAGAGCGAACAGAAAAGTGGTGGAAACACAGAGCAAGGTTGTGTAAAATTACAGCTGAATTTTTAACCCAGTTTGACCTGAAGAAGAATGCCTTGCATTGAAAGCTTGTTTAACTCTATCCTGATTATGCAGTGGGTCCAATAAAAGATATCACCCTAAGAAATAATTGCCTCTTGCAAAATAGGTAATTTGTATAGACTTTGGGTTTTCCTGTCACTTCCAAATGTTTTGTAGGACTTTCTTTGCCCAGAAATAAGGAGAATGTGTTTTGTGATCTAAAAGAACATTCCTTTAGACCATACCCAGTAGTGAGATCTTTATTTCATTGTCTCCTATATTTTCTTGATTTTGTATTATGGCTGGGCTTTATAATCTTGCTGTGCATTATGTATGTTTTTATGGAGCTTTCCTGTGGCCTGTGTTCAGTGTCTCAGCTTTAAACCAATGTTCTCACTGTTAAGAGACCTAGCATATATCTTCATATTTTGAAGTATGCTTAATAGTGTGTGTGTTTAGAGACATTATATATTGAGTTTATACTGTATGTGACAATTAATATCTCATCATGGATCCCTCAGTCATACAGTGCCATACACAATCCTCTTCTTATTTTGTACAGGTTCCTTGTCACATTCTGAATGTAGCAGTCCCAGCCTTATAACTCCTCCACAGTCGCCTCTTAACCTTGAGACATCTTCCTTTGCCAGCAGCCAGTCACAGAACTCCCTTTCTACACTACCAAGGATTTCTATTAGCCCAGTATCAATTGGAGAACGTAGAAAAGATAGGTAAGGGGATTGTTGTTCTTTTATACAAATGCATCAGAAATTATCTTGTTAGATAGCTTATTAAACTAAAGGAATATAAGAGAATTCAAATATAAGTTTGTTAGAGTGAAGGTGGTTATGCAAAATGGGGCATGTAGATGCTGAGGCATATTTGGGTCCTGTTGTTCATTTTTTGTATTTGAATGATTTGTGCAAGGTTCTCTTTTTTGGAACTTAGAATGCAGTATTAAATCTCAAAAGAAATCCTGAGGAGAATGTATGTGATAGGGAATTTTCTCTTAGACTAATGACCACATCAAACAGGTGTGCAGCTTCTCAAAATCTGAGTGCTGCTCTTCTATGTAGACTTCTTCAGATGTCTGCCTCTGGTGAGATCTGCTCACTAGAAATCGAAGAAAAATAGATTTAGACATATTTGGCAATTAATGCAAATCTTTAACATTTCTGACTTACCATCTTGTTATACCTGCCGTGATTTGGCAGAGTTCAGTCCAGGCTGATCTTTTCCAGATTATGTAAATTTAAGAGCATGGCCAAAATTCTGTAAATGTGCTTAATTTCACAACTGAGGGACTGAGGCCAATGTGTGACATGTCTTTTCTAGACGATGCTTTATTTATGTCTGTTTTAATTTAAGTCCCAATCTTATACTTTTTTGATATTTCTAAAATATGTTTCTTGAGCTAATTAACCCAGGACTTCTAATTTTTCTTTTATCATAACCTGTCAGCCATGCATTTGTGAAATAAAATTTGTGTACTTTGAATAACAAACAGCAAACACAGACTTTAAGGACCAGATTCTCATTTACACTAGAAGCACATTTATACTTCCATGGCAGAATAAAGAAACATTCATGTGAGAGTAGATTACCTTCTCTCACAAATGCTTCAAGACCCCTTTAATACTGCCTGAATTGTGTAAAGATGCTCTGCTATAAGGCTTGGCCTAAGAAAGTAACTGATGCTATAACAAAGACATTCTGCAGCATGATACTAGAGTAATAATTATTATTCAAATCATAGGGAAATGTATCTGATTTTATCAGTGGGTAACTAGAGGTTTTATCAACAGTATTAAGTATTTTGAGCAGCACAGTGATATCTTGCAAAGGATTGTATGAGTTGGTATGTTTACTATACTACCATGACTTGTGCAGTTAGTATAAAAGTAAAAAGATTTTCTCCTCTAAATGGAATCTGAAAGTCAAGCTGCTTTGTTTTATCCCCTTTGCATGTGGCCCATGGTGTAAACTTTCAGCAGG
>NW_005841903.1:3854510-3888013 GCF_000455745.1 Alligator sinensis
ACTGTATGCGAGTGGTTACATGTGTGGAAACACTTGGAACATGAGAAATAGTCTGCTGATGATGTGTAAGGGAAGAGTAAAATTTAGCTCACTTCTAGTCATCTTGCTTTCACAGGGCTTCTGTGAAATAAAGCAGTATGAACACACGCACACACTCTTCAGATCTGTCAAGTGAGAAGGCACTGTTTTAACTTTTTGGAGCATGATCATAATTCACCAAAACAGTGATTATTTAACAACCTGGTCTAAAATAAATAGGAACAAAAACTTCTCCTTTAAATTATTTTCTAAACAAAGGCTTCCTTTTGTGTATGTTGTTGAGATTGTAAAGGCACCCTCTGTCCCCACAATTTTAATTCATTCACCTTTTTCCAGTGAGAATAACATAAGTAAAATATTCAGCAACTTTTTTCTGAAGAAAAATATTTTCACTTTTAAAGAAGTAGACAAAAATGATTAATTAACTTTCTTGTCACCACTCCTTAGGGACTGAAGCAGACAATGTGAATATTATAGCATAAAGTGTTACATTCTGTTTTAGTAATATTGCTAATTAAGCCAGATAGCTTTTAAAACATTATTGTTCAATTATTATTATAGATGCATTACTAGCTAATTTCCATGTGAGACTCCCAAGATAGGCTCATGTCATATCAACTTGAAAATTGTATACAATAGTATTCTTGCTCAGATGTGACTTATTTTTCTCCCTCAAGAAAATGAGTTTCAATGTATATTAAAACTTTTTTTTTGCATGGTTTGCATATGTTTTCATCAGTGTTTCTTCCAATCCCACAGTAGAGTAATTTAAAAATCTGTGTGGGTGAATGGTTTGGGAACAAATTAAGATGTAGTAAACAAAGCTGCCAACAATATAATGCAAACATTAATGAGAGTCCAACTTGGTCAGTCTTGCTTAGTCATGGATAATGTGATCATATCATAATCTTTTCTGTAAAAGACTTTCCTTTTTATTCAATGCATTAACTGACCAATACAAGTGGAATTTTTTTGCTGACAGTTTTCAGGTTTCCGTGACTTAGCACAGTTAATTTAATACAGCAGTAAGAACGTTTGGTTTCGGGTTTAACATAGTGTGTACTTGTAATAATACACATTTAGCACTTAAATAGGGCTTTATATTTTCAAAGAGAGCTAATTTAAGTTTTATTGTTATTCTATCCTGCAACAACCATTAATAAGCAGTATTATCATTTTATATAGGAATTCAAATTGAGGTTCTGACATACCCAATGCTAAGGGGGTTAATTCTAATCCTAATGCTGACACAAGATTTCCTAGCTCCCAGAATTAAACCAGATGTCTCTTATATGCTACATTGAGATGTCCCTTTTGAGAGAACAGTCTTGGAAATAGAAGTTAATACAAGCAGGAGTTAGATAAGATGGAAGATACATTGACATAAAACAAAAATGAAAAACAAATCTGGAAGAAATTTTATTTAGGATTTTTGGTGATCTTGAAAGAGTGACCGCAACCATACTTTTTTAGAATAATGAATAAAAAAATCCTCCTTGTTCCTCCCCAACCTGCTCTTTCCAGAGATATCTCAGCCACTGTTTCACGTGTGTATCTGACATGAGCTGCACTAATCTTAAATCCAGTTAACTTTTCTGACTAGATTTAAGAGTGTTTTTGTAGCAGTAAGCATTTCTGGAAATTTTAGCGTCATTTGGCCATATTTGAAAATTATTCACAAGGATTCAATAGCACTGTGTATGAGCACGCCTTAGAAGATTTATGTTTCTGTTCACATGCTCTATGAAGAGCTAGGCCTCTTAGTACAGAAGAGTGTCCTGTTGTTCAGCCACCTTGAAGGATTTGAAATTGGGAAGCATATTATAAGTCCCAGACCTTGGCTTGTGATGTCTGCCTTTGGAAAGCAAGAACAGAAAATCATGCCTTCTGCTGGGAAACACTTGGAAAGGTTTATCTCCTTTATCTGACATGTCATAATGTTCCAGTGATCAGTAAACTTATTGAGAAGCAGATGAGATAAAAGTACTGTAAATGGCAGAAATGATGGGGAATAACTGCACCAGACTTCTTCAAAAATATATGTAGCTATTCTCTTGTTGTACTTACTAGTGTCTGCTACTGCCATGTGTCTTTCTAAGTGTTCTTTTTCTTCTCAAATCTTCTGCATCTTTCAGATATCTGTTCCGTAATAGGTCTTTTCTGAGAATCCCTGTGGCTCCTAGGCCTAGGTTCTCATCCCTAAGGAGTTTGAGGTTGGCCTGATATAAGGTTGTCCTTCTCAAGCAGTATTGCGCACCTTGTGCTATTTTACATGTTTGGATAATTTCCCTGAAGGAGAATTTGCATGGTAATTGTAATGCTACCATGCAAACTGCTGTCTTAATGGCTTGAGTTTGCAACTGCTTAATTTTCATTACTAATTTACGTTTTCTTGCATACAAATTTAAAATTTGATATTTTGCATTGTCCTTTCTTGGTTCACCTCTTATTGTTTACAATGTTTGTTTTCACAAGAGACAGACTCCCAGCATTTATAAACTGTAAGGCACCTTTCAGGAGTATGGTTTGTAAATTGCATATTATATACAGTAGTTTATTTACTTCTATATAATATGGATGCGGAGGTTTCTTTCTTACTTACATCACCACATTAGTATTTATAATTCATGTTTACCATAACATTTTTTTCAGTGGTCATGTATGTGATATACATATAGTTACACCACTGTACATTGCATGTTTTTTAAGGAATGCATATGCAGCAGTTTTTTACAGTATTTTCAGTAGCTGTTCATATCTGCCTTAATGTTCCACTTCAGCTAGATATAAAGGAGGTGCATGTAACTTAAATGTTATGGTTCAAATTCTATTTTTCTCAAATCAGTTTTTAATCATTTCCTTTTATAGGCCATTCATGGAAGAACCACGCCATGTTAAAGTGCAGAAAGGTTCTGAGCCATTAGGGATTTCCATTGTGAGTGGAGAAAATGGTGGGATATTTGTCTCTAAAGTAACTGGAGGGAGCATTGCCCATCAAGCTGGCCTCGAGTATGGTGATCAGTTACTGGAGGTAATTGTTTACTTTCTATGTCCATGATTTATTAAATGAATACAGTTGTCCCCAAGTTCATATATTCATGTGTGCTCACGCACATGCTCACTCTCAGGTTCTCTCTTCCCCTCTCCCTTTCCCCTCCCCTCCACTCTCTCCCTCTCCAATACTAGAATACTGATTCTGAACCATTTATGAAATAATTTTGTCAAGTTTTTTAACAATAATTGCTTTACCAGTCATTACCCTCCTAAGGATGTGACTGCAGCTCACTCTGAGATACCCTAGCTAGCTTTATACTAGCTTGCTCAGTTGCAACAGCAGTATTGAGAAAAGTGAGAACCTGTATATTCAGGTGTTTAACCTGCACAGGCTCTATGGTGCCATACTTACATTGTTATACATATGTGAGTGAACTAGTTTAAAGCTAGCTTGGGTACCCCTATGTGAGCCTGCAGTCACACCTTGGACTGCAGTGTTCCCCTATCCTATGTTTGCGCTGTAGGAAAGTGCATTATTCTTTTTAATATGGGGATGGCACAAGTCTACTGTTGCAATATTTATTAAAGATCTAGATGTATTTAAGGCAAGCCATAGATCCAAACAACTATATAAGCCTTACTTCTTAGAAATTCAGAGTTGGATCCAAGGTTTATGTTCTTAACCCATCTGTACTTAATCACTGGTGTCAAGCTGCACTAAGCCCTAACAAAGATATATAAAAATAAATAAACCAGATGTAGAAGCTGTTTAGAAAACTTTCCAGAGGAGAAGAATACTGTTTCATCCAACCAGAATAAGTATTTTGTTTTGTGGTCAAATGTCACATTTCAAAATTGTATCGATTCCTTCAAAGGAGTAATTAAATAATAACAAAAGCAAAATCAATCCATTCCATAGCAGCACTTTCTCCCTCCCCATCTCCAGCAAACATCTTATAGTCCTTCTACAGCTCAGGAGAATTTAAAAACACAGTGAACAAACTGAGATTCTGAAAGTTTTATAATGAATTTGCCAGTTTTCATTTGAACATTTGACATCTAATGTTTTATATTTTGGGTTTTTTATTAGTTTAATGGAATAAATCTGAGAAATGCTACAGAGCAGCAGGCTCGACTGATCATTGGACAGCAATGCGACACCATTACTATTCTGGCTCAGTACAACCCACATATGTATCAGCTTGGCAATCACTCACGATCTAGGTAAGATTAGCTAGACCTTGAAAAAACTATTATCTGGTTGATGTCATATATCAAGGTGTTAGATATGTTCTATGTTGTGACTGTGCTAATGAAAGATGTGTTTATAAGCAATATGATTACCAAAAAATGCAACATAGATATCATTCATTTTACAAGCAAAGAATTTGGGCATATGTCAGTTTTTTTTCTTTGTTTAGATGTAACATTTCAGAAATATGAAACCAACATCAAATGGTTTTTTTCCCTACTGTTATTATCATACATCAATTTGCTGTTGGGAGCTCACAAAGAGAGCTAGTATTGTTGATAATTTATTTGTCAAAAGTACAATGAAATACTTGTTTCCAAAGCCTATCACCTTTTTATCCAGATATTCAGGAATCTTCTGATACCTACGACCTTGCAACGTCTTGAACTGAAATAAACAGGGCATGTGAAATATGAAAAGACGTTCAAAATAAAGGGCTGTACAAAGTTGTCCTTTGTAAAAATCC
Source organism: Alligator sinensis (assembly GCF_000455745.1). Classification (NCBI taxonomy): domain Eukaryota; kingdom Metazoa; phylum Chordata; order Crocodylia; family Alligatoridae; genus Alligator; species Alligator sinensis. Next base: position 3,859,262 of record NW_005841903.1, read on the forward strand.
ACTCATCTTTAAAAACAGGCTGTTAATTCATTCACAAAAGGAGGGAAATTAAAGCCTATCTTCTGTAGGTGTCATTTTCAAAGGTGATCTGTCATGTTCTTGAGAGAGAAAGGAAGTTACTGATATCACTAATATTCAAGCAGCCATAGGCTTTGCTGACCTTTCATTGCCATTGTTGTTTTCTGCTTATAAAAGGGACCAGCATAAGCTGTGAGCATGTGTGTAGTGAGCCCTGATTTTCTGGTTTTCTAAAGGAAAGCAGGAACTGATTTGTAACTATATTAGTTTAAAACATTTCTAGTTTTTTTAAATGCATTTTTCAGGTAATTTTTAATGGACTTCCATAGTTGTTCCCATACATATTGAAATGTTCACATGCCAATGTTTACATTCAGCTCTGTTTGCATTTTCATTTATGAAAACTGCATGTGCAAATGTTGGGTTTACCACGTATAGATAGTGCTTTCCAAGAGACTGCAGCTGAATTTTAAGGAGGCTAAATGAAAATATCATCTGACATGGTTCAGGTTCTTAGGCAGCTCGTGGACTTATTTTAGGACTTAAATTCACTTTTAAATATTGGATGTCATAAGATTCCAAAAAAGTATTTGAAAAATGATCCCACTTCACTTAAACTATGGTTCTATTTTGAGATATGTGATCATATGTAAAACTAAGCTGTGTCTTCCATTCAGAATTTTATAAGGCTCATACTTCTGTTCTGTTTTAAGATTTTCTGTTTGTTATTAACTTGACTTCAGCCTAGATTGTTTTTCCCAAAAATTTAATATTTCTTCATATCTGAAGTGAAAGGTTTGGTACTGGTTGGATTGTTCAACATTTTTACCAGCACTTTTTGATTCTTTCTTTCATTATAGTTCTCGACTGGAACCAGCGAGCAATCATTCCACACCGCAAGGCAGTGGAGCTGCAACCCCTGACAATCATTCCATAATTGATACTGTGAGTGAACAGGATGAAGGAACAATGACGCCTCCATCCAAGCAAACCACACCAACTACTAGTCCCCGGAATTCCATGAGGTAAAGGCTGAACATTTCTCTCTGACATGTGAGGGAAGGAAGAAAGGTACAAAAGAAAAAAAGACACTTGAGAGGGGACATATGATGGAAGTTTATAAAATAGTAAATGGTACAAAGAAAGTAAACAGGGATTGATTATTTAGTGTCTCAGTGCTAGAACTAGGGGGCATAAAATGACACTTAGGTGATAGCTTTAAAACTAACACAGCAAAGTTCTTTCTCACAAAATAGGCAACTAACTTGAGGAACCCATTGCCACAAGCTATTGTAGAGGCCGGTAGCTTAAGCCAGATCAGGAGGGCATTAGATGTATTCTGGGAGGCAAGCTCCATCATAGATAATGAGCATGGTAGATAAATCGAGTGCAGTCCTTGACTCAGGAATTTCTAAACCTCTGAATGCTGGAAACCGCAATAGGAAAGGAGCATGTGTGGAAAATTCTGAACATGCCCTGTTCCTCCCCTTCCTCTGCCAATATGCAAGACAAGAAACCAAGCTAGACCCAGTATCTGACCCAGTGAATGCAATTTCTTATGTTGTTAACTAGATTTCAGAAATCAACTGGCCTTTTTAAAGTAACAGTTGAGGGATCCCATGATCAAACTACTTCCTCATTTCTTACAAGCACATTTCAAAATACATTTAAATAAAAATATAAAACAAAATGACCTGTGTTAGAAATAATATAGGATGCTTGAAGGTAAACTTTAACAATGGTTTTACCTATACAGTATAATAAATGAATATACTTCTTTTTGTTTAGGTGACTAGTTACACCTGCATGTTAACCAAGAACAGTGAATAAACTTTTATTTTAAAAAGAACTTGTCTTGTTTCTTGGTATCAAAAGGGTCCCTATGGATGCAAACAAAAGGACCCCTGAACCTAGGATCGTAGTCATTAAAAAATCCCAAGTTGATCTTGGAATCCAAATATGTGGTGGAAACCTACATGGAATATTTGTGTCAGATGTAGATGATGACAGCCCAGCAAAAGGACCTGATGGACTAGTTCTGGGAGACATAATTCTTGAGGTATGTGATGCAGGTACAAAATATAGGAGATGTATGTTGCTTTCCATGTTTCAGCTTTTTTAGAACAGGACAGTGCAAGAGGGTAACTAAAGATACTTCTAGATTCCTCATAGCAGAAATATGTCCCTTTCTGGCAGTCTTGGCAAACCAGGAGCAGTTGCCCATAAACTTCATTTGTGTAAACTCCACCTTTTAGATCTCTGTCATGAAGCACTCCATTCTGAATGTCATGTTAGGGCTTGCTTACACATGGGAAACTTGTTACAAGTTGTTGCTGAGACCAGTTGATTGCCACCAGTGTCTATAATAGTAGAGACCCTAGGGTAGATGAAGTGTTGCTGGCACTGGATAAACTTTACATCATCTAATTCTGGTGTTGGGATAATAACATTGTGTTTTGTGAGCTGCTCAGATTTAGTAGTCTGTAATGGAGTCTATATGAGTACTTAGAGTTGCTTCTCCTTTACCCTCAGTATGCTAGCATGCGGGTGGAGGCATTGTCTTTGTTAAGTTGCTGCCAATTTCTCTGCATAAATAGCCTAAATCAGGGTTGTGGGGGTGGGGGGGAGGAGGGAGGGGGTACTTGGGAAGGCCTTAAGGGATATGCATGGGTGGGCAGGGATGGAGTGCTGCCACCCACCACCCTGCACTGTCGCCTCCCGGGGCGAGGGCAGTGGCACCCCTCTGTGGGCCGCATAGGTGCTGCCTGTCTGGTCAGATGTGGTGGGGAGGGAAGCTTGTACGCGGTGGCAGCTCCCGCTGCCATCCACCACCCCATGCTGCTGCCGCTCTGCATCTGGCCACGCATCAACCCCTCCTTCCCCCCCCAAATCCAGCTGCTGGGTGTACACTTATTAAAACAGGTTGAAAACCCATGACCTAAATTATAGATCATTATTATTTTCTCAAACTGCCGTGGAGATAGTGTTCTTTTTTTTTTCCTTTTCTCACATGTTCCTTGTATTTTCTTTAGGGATTTCAGTTTTAATCCTACCCCATCTCCACTGGCTATCTTAATCTGGTACCTACACTAATGTGTCTAATGTTATGGCAAGATTTCCTTTGACACAGATAACTAGCTCCAACCTCACATTTTTTAGGCTTTACTAATCCAAGAGCCTATTAAGATGTAACAGGTTTAAAGATTTTGTGGGGGTTATGTTTTACAGTATGGATCTGTTGATATGCGAAATAAAACAGCTGAGGAAGCCTACCTTGAAATGCTGAAGCCAGGAGAAAATATCAGAATAAAGACTCAGTTCAGAATAGAAGAATACAACAAGATAAAAGAGTTACCTGGAGATGGATTCTATATCAGGTATTCAGATGTCCTTTAAATAGCCCAATTCCTAACCCTTTTGTCAACAGCAATTGCATGTGGTGGCAAACCACTGAAAGGCAAGTGAGACCACAAAACTCACCATTAAAATACCTTGCACATATGGCAGAGAGAAGCAACTGGTTGGTCTCTCTTCTTTTTTGCTGACAAGTTAAAGAAAGAAGCCTTAACTTAGCTCATCTTTGGTCTTTTTCTGAATTGGACAAGTAGTATACAAGTATAACTGCAATGTATACCACACGTATAACCGCATACATCATTGTAAGCATGTGACCATTCAGGATATTTGTCAGTAACCCAAATATGTGTTAATTTCTTTTTCTAAATAAGTATATCACATTTCATCTCACATGGTGTAGTTTCAATTAAAGAGTCTGTATATATGTCTCTCTGCAGGGCACTTTATGATCGACTGGCAGAGGTAGAGCAGGATTTAAGCTTTAAGAAGGATGACATTTTGTATGTTGATGACACTCTGCCACAGGGCAACTTTGGCTGCTGGATGGCCTGGCAGCTAGATGAGAATGCTCAAAAGCTGGAAAGAGGACAGATCCCCAGCAAATACATGTAAGTGACCTCAGTGAATAACTGTTTATCACTGTTTAACATGTCTGACTGATGAGATTATAAAAAAAAGAACTGGGTTTGAATCTTCAAAGTTGTATCACTTTTGCAAGGTATTAGTTTCCTAGAAAGGTTATTTTAGGGGTGGCATGTTTTAATAAGACTTAAATAAACCACCCGGTCAAGTCGTTTTTAGTGCTGCCAGGAGTAACCTCCTAAAAATGTTAAGTATATATAGCACCAGGTTATGATCTGAGCAGTAATCAAAATAATTTTCCACAAAAAGACTCATTAATGAACAGGACTAATCCTTTTTTCTTAATCTTCTTTGACCAGGGTATATATTTAGGACTATGTACCCTCACAATCAATTGATGCCAGTAAAAGATTTGCACTGAGATCAGAGGCAGAGTACCATGTATGCAGTAACTACATTTTTAGTTGTTATTTAAAGTCATATTTAACATTACTTAGCAGACAAGTATTCTTTGCTCTCTCATTGTTGCTGCTATTTCTGCCCTTCCTTTTTTTCCCTCCGCATTTGCAGGCTTCCCATATTCCTCCTATGTTAAGTACAGACATTCAAAAAACATGAGCCTGAATTGATTCAGTCTTTGCAGGATAGTTTAACCTGCATAGATTGAACCAATTTGCAAGTGAATAGACATTCCTTTTTAATTCTGGAAATGCAGGCACAGATGTAGTGGCTCAGGCTAGAAGCCAGGGGCGCTAGAACAAGCCCTGGGCTGCAGGGAAGCTGTACTGAGGGAGGGGCATGGCCATGCCCTGGCAGGCCTGAGTATGATTGGGGAGGGATTTAAACCCCTACCCTGGTCTGCAGGGTCCCCAACCAGAGTGTGCCTGGAAGGGGAAGGGGGAAGCAACCCCTGCCAGACATTACCCACCCCCACCCTACCGCTTGAGCGGTGCAGTGCGGGGCGTGGCCAGCCCTGCCAGCAGCAAGAAGTGAACAGAGACAGAGCAGGGTTTAATTCCCCTCTCTGTCCCCTGTCCAAGTGCCAGGGATCCGAGCCAGGACCTGCCTGACCAGGGTGGAGCAGCCTGTGTCGGGGCACCCCCCCTCACTGCTGCAGAGGCAAGGGTGTGGTCAGGTGCTGGCCTGCCATGGCCTCCTGAAACAAAGGGAGCAGGGAGGGGGGCAGGGAGCTGTGCCCCAGGTGCAAACCACAACCACACCTGCATGAGGTGGCAAGACCTGACCTCTGTCCCCAGGCCACGCTGCTGCAATGGGAGGCAGCAGTGGGTCAGGCTCTGTGATTAACCCCAGCTCCCCTCCCCATCCCCTGCCATGGATGCAGCCGGACCCACGTCAGCATCAGGTGCTGCTCACCTCTCCTCCAAGGGACTCAGCCCAGGCACTGCGGCATGGGCCCTATCTGAGGAGATCTTCAGCATGGGACGGAGCCAGCACCATGTCAGTGCCTGTGCTGCTGCTGCCTGCAATAGGAGGATTAACCACCCCCGCCACACCACCACCACCTTCCCCTCAGGCTACTAGCATCTGGCCATGCCCCCCTCACTCCTGCTGCTGAAGCAGCAATGGGTGTGGGAGGCTGGGGACGCCTGGTAAGGGCTGCTGCCCTCCTGCCAGGTAGACCCAGCTGCACTCCAGAGCAGGGTTTTGCACCCTGCTCTGTCAGCTGGAGCAGTGATAGCACACCTGCTAGGGAGGAGAGGGATGGGGCCAACCCTGCTTGGCTGCAACAGATAGCCCAGCCCAGGGCTGCAGAGCATGCTGGGATGCTGGGGGACTCTGATTTAACTTAAACCAGGAAGGAGTCTGGGGAACAAGTTCCATAAACTGGTTTGATCTCAATTGGTTAAGTCTGATACTACATTCAAACAGATTTATCTCAAACAGGTTTTGGCTATTTTGAAACTGGTTTATGTGTACTGAACTTCTGTTCTGTTACAAGTTTAAACCAGTTTCTGATCACTTAAACTGGTTTATGTGTAACTTCTGCCCCTAGCCCTATTGTCACGCTTCCATGCCATTCATAGCTTAAAAACTTCCATGCTGAAATTTTTGACAACAGAAGTTGTAATAAACACACAAGATGGCTGCTAAGTAATGATGCACACGTAGCTAGCCATTCTCACAGCACTTCTCTGAGATGGACAGCAAAACTGGTCCCATTTTTTCGGAGGGAAGAGCATGTGTTGCATGTCAGGGGGCATTGTTTGTTTAAAATAAAATTGTATGATGTGAAATGTGGTTAGTTTTGTTTGGGGCTGCTAACAAAAATAGTCACTTGAGTTTTCACAGATAGCATTAAAAAGTGCAGCTTCTCCTAATCAAAACTTATTTGGCATAGATTTTTGTGGTGTTTATCAGTACTCACAATTTTTTATAGCTTTCAGGTTATGAACTTACTCTTACTGTTGCTTCAGATCACTTGGGAATTACATTAGGAAAGTTTTCCCAGGCAGTTACAGAACCCACTGGTGATGTTAAACTTCTCTTTCCCAAAGAGCAAGCTTTACAATCAGTATGTATATATACTTAAATTAAAATGCAACTGTCTCATCCATTTTGCTGTAGGATGGACCAGGAGTTCTACAGGAGACACAGCATGTCTGAAGCTAAAGATGAAAACAGTTCCACAAAGACATTGTCAGCAGCAGCTCGAAGATCATTCTTTAGAAGAAAACATAAACACAAGCGAAGTGGTTCCAAAGATGGAAAGGATTTACTGGCTCTCGATACAATCAGTACAGACTCCATTCCTTTCATGGATGGCAAGTCCTTTTGTTATTTTTAGTTTCCTTATGGCTCCTATGAGAAATATGGCTTTCTGGTTAGCCTCTACATAAATAAGGGAGAATCACCTGCTTCCCATCACACACACCACCCTCAGCCACCAGTATAGATGCTTGTATTAAGTAACAAAGTAGGCTATCTCAAATCAATAGCTTGTATTAACCTTTTTGAGTCCATCTCCTGAAGGTGAGCACTTAGGCCACTGGCAGATGTTCATTTAAAGGCATCATGAGATCTGGTCTTCAGTCTCAAATTACACCTCCTGTGCATGGCAGGACACAGTTCTGGGATTAGGTCCCAGTCACACCCTACTTGCTAGTGCAAGGGGAACCCAGGAACATGATGCTGGGCTTCCCCTGCATCAATAAGTTGAAAGCCTAGTGCCCAGCAATCAGCTGATCATCAGCTGAGGTCAGGAACCAAACTGGGGTCTAGAACTGGCTCCAGTGTGGTTGTCAAAACCCTATGCTCAACACCTCAGGCTGGGCTGCCAAGGGCAGGAGATCAGAGACTCCCAGCAGGAGAACCAAAGGCCTTCCCATGCTGGAAGTGCTAAACCCCGCACCTGCGCTGTTACTCTTCTATTCCAGGTTCCCTTGTACCGCAGTGAGTAAAAAACACATGAAGCCCACTTAAGGTGCACAGTGATTTTTCCAGGTCCTGATACACTGGGGCTCCAGTGCTTCTCCCCAGTCCCAGGGTCCTATTTAACCAGGACCTTTAAAAACTGCATTTTTGTCTGAGCTGTACCTACAGTTTTCTGATATAACTGGTGCACATGGACCCTGGGATTGGGAGAGGCTCCTTGATTCCATGGTCCCTCGGTGACGGGGTTGTCAGAAAAACATGTGTGTACCTGGGCTGCATATGCAGTTTTTAAAGGTTCTGACATGCCATCAAAGAACCTTTCCCCAATCCTAGGGTCCATCCATCCCGCCTGGAACTTTGAAAATTAGTGTGGAGCTGGGCTGAATAGAGTTTTCTGACACCCCTCGTGCATGGGGACCCTAGAATTAGGGAGAGGTTCCCTGATAGGATACCACTGTGCCAGGACCCTTAAAAAATTGTATGTGTAGCTCAGCCCAGTTGGTTAGGGAAGAGCCGTGTCCTCGGCCCAGGGGCTGCCCTATGCAGGATTTTGACACTCAGCTGAGTGTCAGGATTTGACATGGGTCAGTCTCAACCTGCCACAGGTTCAGTTTAAGGCAAATGAGTCACAAAGACGTTCTACATTGTATGTTGAATAACTTTGTGGTTCATTTTCTATATTATCACACCATAAATTGACTTGAATATGTGGCCACGTTACTATTTAAGGCGTGATAAATAGGTTAATTGTGTCTCAAATGTAATGTGTGCCAGGGGCCTAACATTTGGCTTTCTAAGGAGAATAGTAGTTGTATGCCTTTTGCAATTATTGCAAAAACATAATCTCCTTTGAGAGATGCAGTTGTTTAAACCCAGATTGCTAGACTTTGGCAAAGTGAACTCCTGAGTAAAAAACTGATTTTAATATTACTTATACTAATTTACTGCTTGAAAAAGCACATTGATTGTAAAACTTACTTATTACATTTGCCTTAGAAAATGCCTTAGATATCACTGCAGATTTTGTCTTTTGTAGAAGATGTAGTGGACGCAGACACAGGAAAGCTTGGAACCCTTTCAAAAGGGCAGCAGCTGGTATCTTCTAATTGTTATGCAAGAATGAGCTGAGAACAGTTTAAATGCAGCAAAATTGCTCCAACTTTAACCCTGGATGAAGGAAGTTAGGCCTCTGGCACATGTCACACTTAAGGCACGATTAACTGATTAATCACATCTTAAGTTATTACCTGGCCATGTGTTAATGCAATTAATGGTATGATAAATAAAGAATAAGCCACAAAGTTACTACATAAAAATGTGTAACAACTTTGTGGCTGGTTCTTATCATGCCATTAACCGAACAAGTCTCCAGGCCAATGCTCCCAGCCATGGAGGTGCACCATATGCCTTCGAACCAAGGAGCCAGGATCAACTTATCGTGCTCCTAGTCATGGCAGCCCATGATGCACCCCCAGCTGAGAGCCCTCTCAGATGATAGAGTGCCCAACTGTAGGAGCTTGCTGTTGCAGGGAGAAACCCAGGATCATAATCCTAGGCTCCACCCTGCACTGGCAATAAGGCGTGATGGGGTCTGATGTTGGATCACACCATTACACCTCCTGCCATGCACAAATAAGCTGTGGCAGGGCAGGAAGTGTGATAGTGGGATCGCACATCAGATCCCACGGCACTTTTACTTGCGTGTCATCCAGAGGCATTAAAGTTAGAGTGGATTTGTTGCATTTGAATTGTTCTCAGCTCATTGACACTTAAGTTAGAACTATCAGCTACTGTCCTTTTTTTAACTTTTCCTTTTTAAAAGGGCACCAAACATTTCTGTATCCACACCATTTGTGCTTTGCTAAGTATTTGTGTATCTGATGGATCCAACTTCTCAGAGTAGAATTATGGACCTTTTATCCACAGCTAAAAGTTTGTGTTCAAACCATAGTAATTTGGTTAGTAGGAGTCCTTCAGTTATCTGAACACTTAATGTGAACAATTTCAAGTTGTGTATAAGTGATGTTTCTATTTTTCTTTAGACTCTGTGAGCCTGGCTTACCAGCGTGTACAGAAGGTGGATTGTACCTCTCCAAGGCCTGTGCTTATTCTAGGGCCATTACTTGATGCCGTGAAAGACATGTTAGTCAAAGAATCTCCTGGGAAATTTTGCAGATGTCCTCTTGGTAAGCCTGCCAGGGTACATTTAAACCAATTTATTTGCTTAATTATATAAATGATACAATGATTTATCTTAGCACCTACATTTAACGATCGCACAAAAATTATAGGGTGGGGAGATAAAAAGCAAGACTGAATTTCTGTGGACTGTCCTGCAAGACTTTTTCTGTGACTAAGTAATAAAAATTAACAGTGTATCTGTGTTTTGTTCTTGAAACAGAGGTGATGAAAGCTTCCCAACAAGCTATTGAACGGGGAGTAAAGGATTGTCTGTTTATAGATTACAAACGGAGGAGTGGTCATTTTGATGTGACAACTGTAGCTTCAATAAAGGAGATAACAGAGAAGGTAAATTTTCTTTATGGTATCCTTGCTTTCTCTGTGGTTCTCCAAAATTTACAAAACATGATTTCTGCTATGGGTTTTGGGAGGAAAAATGTTTTATTGCCTTTTTGGCCTTGCTTCAAAAGACTATGAAGAGTTGTTCCCCAGGACATTGTTTTATTTAGACAAAATAAGGTTTATTTAGTGTAGTGCAGTTACTTCATGTCAGTATTTAAAGATTCTTTTATATAATCCTAGCTGTGGAAAAATTGTGGACTGTGGGGTTAATTTTTTCATGTTAGCTAAATTTTAAACATTTTAAAGTTTTTTGATATGTGTATGTGACAGTCAGTACATAAACATTGTAAAAAAAATTAAACAAGCTAAAAGAATTGACATGTGCATGCCGTTTAAAGTCCTGTCAAATGAGGGGTGCATTTTTATTAATGAAGGGAGTAACATATTGTGCCTGTGTAAAAGATTTGAAAAATAATTTATTCTTGAAGACAAAAATTAATATTCAACTTCTTTATCACAGTAGGCTTGAAATGACTTGATTTCATCTGCCTCACACTGTGCTTTCAATTTAATATAAATCTCCTAAATACATTTTTCTTCTATTAATAGTTGTTTCTCATAAATAGTGTTTGTTTCATTTGTTGTCATTTTAAGCAGTAATAAATCCTTTAGACATAATGTACGTTGTATTTACTGCCATAAGATATTTTGCTTAGGGGGCTGGGTAGGTAGAAGGTGTGGGGGGTGAGGGAAGGTGATGCCAGAATGCTAAGTGTGATGTGAAAATGTTGTTGAGTTGCCACAATTGCATTTAGAGGTGGAGTGGGGTTTCCTAAGTTTGCTTATGTTTCTTATCCTGTTTACCTAGATAAATGTTTATATCTATTTGTTTCTAGGACTGTCACTGTTTGCTGGACATCGCTCCTCATGCCATTGAGCGGCTCCACAGCGTTCATATCTACCCTATTGTCATCTTCATTCGCTATAAAAATGCTAAGCAAATCAAGTAAGTGGGAACGATAAGTCATGGATACTTATTTTATGTTACAAGATTAGCTTCTGCCTCAAAGCAGAATGTGCATTTTTGTCTTGCAAAATCGTTTTGAGGTAAATAGTATTAATTTTATCTCTGTTTACATGGAGAAAAATGGTATGCCCAAAGGGAAAAGAACAGTTCCACTTAAAATCTGAGTACCAGAGAGCACTCTGGGCACCTATACACGTGGCAGACTTCTGCTCCACCGCGTGCTAATTAGCATGCTCCAGCAGCCTCCATAGCACATGTATTTAGCATCCCTGCATTTCAAAATGGTGGTGGGGGTTAGTTAATGCACCTCCACTGCCATTTTGAAGCATGGGACACTGAATACACATGACACTGCGGCTCTGAGAGCTGCTCTAATTAAAGTGAACCCACACACACCCACACACACCATGGAGCACATGTATAGATGCCCTAAGTGGTAAATGCAGGAGGCAAGGAATTTTGTCCCTCCATTTGAGCTGGTATTGGGAATGTAAGTCTGCGTAGCTCCTTTGCTCTATATCCCTTTTTACCAGTGGAGGCCAACCTTTTTGGTAAATATGCCACAAATTTAAGCCTCATGCCCTCTCCAAGTACCGCTGTGTTCCCCTTTCCCTGCTCAATCTGCTTCTCTGCTTTCTGTTCCCTGCCCTATGCCTCCTACCTAATCTGCTGCTTTTTTTTCCTGATCCCTGCCCAAATTTCTATTCTGCTTTCTACTTCCTGCCCCATCTGCTGTGCTGTTTACTCCTTTCCTGATCTGCAGCATGCCATGCACAGGGGCTGCCCTAGCAGACGTGCTGCGGTTGGCCATCTCTGCCCTACGCAGTTGAGGCAACTTATTTTGAACACATCTCCCTACCTCTAGGCTGCCGTAAATTGATTGTCTTCAGAAGTCACCTTCCACAACGTGCAATCTTGCCTGGCCCCCAAGCATGGTCAGTTTAATTTTCAGAGAGCCAAGAATAGGAAACTGGTGTTCTGACTTATGGTCCCCCTATTCATATTATGAGTTAGCGTTCCCTTTTACTGGGTGTACCTATCTAAGAAGTCTGCTGTGCAGTTGACTAATTAACTGCCCAGTAAACAACTCAGTGTCTACATGTATGTCCTATTAGGGCACACAGAACTAATAAACTCCACAACAGGGTAGCACTTGTAAATTCTAGTGCTACAGAGTTTCTTCATGCGCAGCAGCGCACATGTGAATGCTGACTGGCTGGCTGGAGCATGAGGCTACTTGCTGGCTGGTCCCACGCTAAAGTACCCTCATGCCCCAGCCAAGCCTCCGCAGCACATTGAACCAGGTTGGACCATTCCTGGGCTGGCAGGCTGACCCTCTGGGCCCCCTGCTAGCTGGGTCTGTTCCGACTGGGCCACACATGTTGCACATGAATAATGAATAAACTCCAGAGCTAATTGCTCTGGAGTTTTGTTCCTTGGCACACATTCAAACAGCATGCCCAGGAGCAAAAAACTCTGGAACAATAAACTCTGGAGTTTATTCACATGCACTAATTGTACATGTGAATGCACCCACTGACTAGTTCAACCAGTTACATGCAGACAGAGTTGTTTTGCTAAGGTATCCTTATATGAACTGTGCTCTCATTTTGAAACCTTTCCTCCAGAGCCGTTTGTTGGTTTTTTAGTTTGTTTTAGGTATATAACAATTACACGAAGGAAATAGTTTCCTTTATACCACTGGACCCTGTAATTTATCAAACTTTAAGGATCCTACATAAATATTAAACTACAGAAAGTATATTTGATTTTTCCCCTTCAAATAAATAATGCTTGAATGTCAATAAAAGTGTAGTCATTCATTTTGAAGCTCATCCATTTAAAGAAAAATGAATGTCCCCACCATAGACCACCAGCAAATCAACACGGTACATTAAAACTCCCCACTCTGTATGGTTATAGAGCCACATGTTCAGATGTTAAAGGAAACTCTTGTGTGATGAGCATACTTAAAAATCAGGTCCACTGCTCTTAGTTGTTTTCACCCTTCAGAACAAAGAGAAATAAAGTAAAGTGAAGCATTAATCTACCAGAAAAAAATCAGGCTATTTCTGCATTCATCAAGACAAGATAGAGTTGCATGTTGCCATTGGGAATTACTTGTTCCCATCAGAGGATTTGCAAAAAAACATGCAAGTAATTTTACACAAAACCCTTTTGGTTTCAGTGGGTCCTGTGCTCTTAAGTCATGTGCGTGCTTTTGAAAACCCCACCTGGAACAGTAAATCAATATGTACAATACCACTACAACAGTGCCCATGTTTGATGTATAAGCTAAGCAGTGTGAGGGCATGCAAGCCATAGTTTTTATCTACATTTTTACTATTTCAAACAGAAACTTGCCATGATTCAAATCTAAGAGAGAACAAGTTCAGCTAGCTCAGTAAGAGCTATGAGAGCCTGCTGCCTTTATAAAAAGTCTTTACCAGTCTGAGCATTCTTTATGCTGCAGCATGCAAAGCAAAATAGCTGAATAAAGGCTATTTGCTTAATTCATATGAGAGTACCTTCTAGAAACAGGCCTGAGACAAATTCATAGATCTGAATAATGTCAAAGACACTCATTGACCCAGAGGGACAGACTTCCATCTTCAGCTCCCTCTGTGCAAAAATGAAGTTTATTTCCTACCTATGGGGACTTTTTACCATCTTGTACCATCTACACTTTTCCCAGAGCCTGACGAAGGGACTTTGCTCCCAAAAGCTTGCAGAAAAGGACAATTTTCTTGCCATTTTCCAGTTGGTCTAATAAAAGGTATCATTTTGGAACCAAGAGTTCTAGTTTTTTGTATGTAGCTCTGACTAGTATAGCAGTACTGACCTCAATGGAGACTTTATAGGCTGATTTATCTCTAATTGGTTGTTTTGCCAACAGCTGGAATCCACATTTCCTACCTTCACCAATTTCCTCTGCTAAATTTAGTACTGTATGACTATATTTGGTTGCAGAGTATGAAAAATATTTTTGAAGTCCTTTGCTAGAGCAGTTTCTTTAGTGTTGGTTTGTCTAAGATACGGGTTGGCAATTTAGTCAGCGTTGAAGGCTGAAAGTTTCCACCCCTCTGCCCCCCTACCCCCCCATTCCAGCTGTCAGATATCAGACCCCTCTGCAACAAAGTTAAACTCAGACATTGTGAAGCAGCAGGCTCTGCACTGGAAGAGAGTGCTGCAGAGGGGATGGGTGGCATCAGACCCCTTCACAGGCAACAGGTTGCCAACATCAGGTCTAAGGGGTAGTTTTCAAAGGATATATATGATATTTTTAAAAAGACCTATTAACTTTGGAACAGGTTGAGATTTTTTTTTTTCCTTCCACAGGTCTGCTAATTATGTCAGGCTAAATTTCTTAATATTGCAATTCAAATAGATTGTTAAGAATACCACTTAAGAAAAAATCCACTGAAAGTCGCCTCATATTAATGGCACTATTCCACAGAATACACCAGGCGGCGCTCTCTGCACAGGATTATGCCTGTAAATTATGAAAGACTTTCACGTTAAGACATCTGCATGCAACTCATCTCAGGTCTGTTGAAAAGCTTGCTTAACAATGATTCTTTTCTTTTCCTTTTTTATAGAGAGCAAAAAGACCCGATCTTTCTGAGGGACAAAGTTACACAAAAACATTCCAAAGAACAATTTGAGACAGCTCAGAAAATAGAACAGGAATACAGCAAGTACTTCACAGGTTAGTATGTAATCTCCATTTCAGTAAGAATGCAGTTGCAATTAATTTCACCTGCATTGAATTTTGAAAAATCAGTTAGTTAATAAGAAAAGAGGGGTTTTTTTACTGGTATTTTTTAACCTCCCATTGATTTTGATTAAATTTATGCTCTAGTTTTTCAGAGAGAACTACAGTATTTTTCAATAAAACATTATCACAAGTGTTTTCCTTTACTTTACAATAAGTTCAGCTTATCAAATAATACATTTTGATATTTAAAGATGCATCCAATCCCCTAAAATGTACATAAAGACATATCTTTATCTTCTTTCAACAGTATTCCTTTTAATTTATTGTCCATGGGAGTCCTGAAATCACAACTATTTAGTGTGCAATATGGAGTGAATTTTGGTTTCATTGTTTAAAGTGAGTTTTCTACACTAGAGAGATTTTGTTCAAAATGTACTACAAATAATATATGGAGCAGTCTAATGGAATTACTTAAAGTAGTCACGAGGAGCCTGTGATTTTTGCTGTCATGACATTGCGACATTCATTGCTTTTCATTCTTGCTACAGTATGGTCTTCCTGAGTTGTAACAAAAACAAATATACCAAGTATATAATGGGTTCTAGTTAATAGCACTGACATGATGCATGCTGTAACAAGCTTTAAAAGGGCAGTACAGTTTTTCAAAGTTTTGTTTATCAGCCATTGTTTTCACTGTCACTTGGAAGCATGGCCCATAAACATGATGGAGTGTATTTAATTGCAATATAAAACTCACAATATAAACCCTTAAATTCTATTTGGAAAGTAGTTATCTGATAAATTTTCCCTGAGATGATGTTGCAGTACTTGATGCTGCTTCACTTCATTTTTAAGTACCTCACCAAACTCTCCAAAACACAACTGGAAAAAACTTTGCACTGTAGAAGTGAATGGCACCACTGTCATCAAGGGTCTCTAGAAGCAAAGCATGACGCATAGTTTTTAAAGAATCCTTTAATTTGGTGGAGGGAAGACGAATGAGATTTTTATATTATTGATTTTGGTCAAATACACGCAGAATACAGAAATGCCCCTAGGTATTTGTCTGTCTTGTCTTCTAACATTCGTTGAGAGAAGTCACAAATCATTAAAAATGACAATTTTCTAGTGACTAGCTATTACATAGAAAGATTTAATACTTATTAAATAAAAAGAATACTCAGTGTCAAGAAAATACCGTTAAACTTCTGAGCTATGTATATAGTTAGTTTCAATAAACACATGCTGTTGTCTGCTCCCTGTATGTGATTACAGCCACTTGTTGCATCTTGTCTTCATTGATGCCTGATTGTAAAGTGAACTGTCTGAGACCAGGAACTCCTTGACTTCAGTAAGTTCCTGTGTAAAGCACCTTGCAAGATGAGGGCTTATATTGTAAGGATTGTAAGCACTATGAGTATGATTGAGGGCCTTGAAAATTACTAAATCAAAACAACTACATTCCAACTGCTGTCTGGTTTCAACAAATGGAATATTTTCATTTATGATTTAGTACTTAGCTACAAGACGCTTTGGGTAGGGAGGAAGACATAGTTTTCACAGATTGCTATATAATCTTGCACACTATAGCTTTTCCCCCTAGCTGCTACATACCTTCAGTTCTGAACCGTGTGGAAGCTTCAGGAACTTTTTTGCTGAATAACCTATTCAGGCTATCTTTACTCTTCCCCAAAAAGATAGCACGTTTTATTAACTGTATTGAATTTTAATGCTCCTGTTCACCAAACACAAAATTGTCTGTTTTGCCTCCTGGATCCAAATTTGTGATATGTGGCCAATTATAATTTTTTAATGTTATTAAAGTGTCTGTTTTCAGAAGTGGAAAAACTATCTACTGTCTGATATTTTTTCCTGTTATTCCATCTTGATATTGGCTGTATTCAAAGGGCGTTTTAAACCAGATTTTAAATCACATAACTTTTTTGTCTAATGTCTTAAAGCTCGTAGGTTCAGTCTCCTTTGTCTGTACTGGTATTTTTTCATAGTAAGTTTCCTGTGGTTGGAACAAGATGGAAGCAGACAGTACATATATAACAATGCCACTGTAGGCAAGACCCAAACTTTGGGTAGCTTGCATTACCTGTTCAGAACTACCTAGTTTCAGATCATTTTGAGATGAGGCATAGGGGAAGTCTATTGTAGTAAGTGATGCTATTATGATACATAATTCTCAATGTTAGATTTTGCCTGAGCACTCCAGAACAGTTAAAAGAGATTTTCAGCAGAAGAGCCCTTGCCTCTAGATCAGTGATTCTTAGCCAGGCTGCCTAAAGATTCTTTGAAGGGTGATGCACAGTACGAGGAGATAAGCGCAGGCTCAGGTTTGTTCTCCAACCCCCACTACTTGGCCCCTCTGCAAGGAAACAAGGACTGTAATAAATAAGATAGTTTTGCTACTGTATTCACAAAAGCTATGGAGGGAGTGCCTTGAGTCTAATGGGGGTTGGGGGAGGGCTTGAGGCTAGAAAAGTTGGGAATCACTCCTGTAGATCTTCTTCTGCAGCCTGTTTGGCAGGCCTCAGGGTGCAATGCAGGGTGGATTGCTTTTTGTCTTTGGTTTATTGTTATTATCTGTGGTTTTTCTTGCTGCTGCTGTTTGCTTTTTGTTCCCTGAGCATGGCTGTGGCTTTCTGGTGGCAAAAGTGTTGGGATTTTTTAGCTCAGCCTGTTGTCAGCTGCTCTATAAGTGGTTTCAAATATTTGTAAATAGTTCCTAGTTGCTACAGCTATGAGCTCCATGTATGTTACCGCATAAATATTACACCCCAAGGACCACTTGCTCCATCATGGAGGTTTAAAGATGGTCAGAACCTGTTATATCATAATAGATTCAAACTTGGCAACCTGATATCTCTGAAAACAAATTGCAGAGTACTTTGTAACAAAACAGTTGTCTTAGTTGATTATAGCCACAGATCTTACTGCTATCCTGTGTCATTTCAAGGGTTAGTAGAAGAGCTAATATATTAAACGTTTAACCCTTCTACTCTGTTACCCTTGTTTGAACATGTATACGCATGTAACAGATACTCAAGGTGTAAAAATATACATGATCTGTTGATAAACACTTTTAAAGAAAATACCTAACACTTGCTGTCTGAAATAAGTCAAGTCTTTCAAGTATCTGATTTGTGTGTGGGCATTTTCTTTTTGTAGGTGTTGTCCAGGGAGGAGCCCTTTCAAGCATTTGCACTCAGATTATGACAACTGTCGATCAAGAGCAAAACAAAGTCCTGTGGATTCCAGCTGGCCTGCTATAGATATTTGCTGTGAAGCTATTCTCCAGATGTAAATAGCAATTAACCTTTTTCCAATGGACACATCATTTATGTCTTTATAGAGATATAAATGATTGCTTTTCATGAAGGGGAATGATACACTGAACACAAACAAAATCAACAAGGTGTGTAGAAGGGATAGCTCTTTATCAGAGAACATTGTCCTGCATAAAAACTGCAGGATGGGCTATAACCTAGGTGTACCTTTTCATAAGAGGTGAATATAGTAATGCTGCGAAATAACCCTTTAGAATGACGTTTACAAAAACCTTTTCAAAGTATTTGGTTGTTGATGTTTACTTGAATGACCTTTATTTTTTTTAAGTCTGTCTTCTTTCCCCTAATGAGACAACTCTCCAAAATGGAGTGAAGTTTCCACAAATAAATGGATTTGCAGGCAATGTGATTCTACCTTGCAGTTCTGACCTTTTCCGAGCGCATTGTTGACATGACTACTGGGTAATCATGCAGGGTTTGTGATCAGTACATCTTGGGAGTGAGCTCAGAAGGAAGAGCCCTCCTTCCCAGGGCAGACCACTGTTTGTAGTCTATGAAAGTTTAGCTGTCAAAGATACTGTTTTTGTTTTATGCATGGATCTAATATTTAAACTTTGTAATATATCTGATCAATCTGAACTTAGTATGTGTTTAGAAATATTTTTTGGTTGTTGGGCCTAGTCAAAGTAATGATGGGGAGAGTCGATAGCTAGGCCTAGCATGCCGTGTTTGTCACTTTTAGATACTGTAAATATTGAAAGCAAATGTTGGTGCAATTTTGCCGGGTAATTCTTAAGCTTTGTACTTCAGTGTGTAGCATTCACATAGATTTGTATTTAATATAAGAGCAGTCACCGTTTTAGGTCTTTGAACGAGAGCCTTTAGGGAGGTACGTTAATTGTTAGTGTTTTCACTGTCAACAAGTAAGTGATCATTTAGTTTTGTTGCAATACTCTTTTACCTGTTGAACCAAACTTCATGGTATTGGTTCCTTTTTTGTTTTTGCACTTCTGAGTCTGTGTTTCTAACACAGGGTTTGTTTTCTATCTTTTCATTAACTGTCATGTTTGTAGGTACTGTACTTAAATTGTTATTTGAAGTATCATTTAAATAGGGCTGTTTCTCAGTGACTGTTCCTAACATTTCATTATGTAGCAAGAAGTATTTTCTTTTATTAGTTTTACCCAACAGTCTGTAGTTATTTTATTTGCTGGGGGGGTTTTAATTAAAAAGGGATTCTTCTTGCACAGTTCTTCAAAGAAAAAATTGGTCCTAAAATTTAACTTCTGTTTTACAAGTACTATTTTATAGCTCAAAATACTAAAGAAAAGAAACGTAGGCAATGAATGGATGAATTATTAGTCAAAGTACTTTTCATGGTGAGGGACAGTGGTTATTTTTTTTAAGTGCGATCAGAATGGACTCCAGTGGTACAGATAAAACAGACAGGTACTGTTCTGGCTTGGACTTTCTGTACTAAAAATAAACATGTCACTTTGTATCAATAAAAGGTAAAGAAACTGATTCCTGTGTTAAGTAAAGGTCAATTTCTATAACTTGACTTGTATTTAAGGACTATTTATATTGTCTCTAGCACTTTTTAAGAGACATATGGGGCCGCTTTTTAGTTAATTGGCCCCATAAAATTTCCTTGTGTAAAAACTAATTTTTGTCAATTGAAATTGATGTGTGTACTTGACTGAAATTGATGTATGGATATTGGAGGTTCTACATAAGTAGGTATCTTCAAAATAGGTTCTGCAGTCACAATTTGTGTACTCATTTCTCCTGGTATGGAGAAACTGGAATTGCATTTCTCCTGGTATGGTCCTTCATCATAGTGGTGGAATTTGGGCTTATCAGTTGTTCTTTCTCAAATATATTCCTCTAAGAAAAGCCTGCTAACTGAGCATTGATGAAAAATTGTTCTTAACCTATGTATTTAGGAATTGAGCATTAACAGATGTAAATCTAACCCACTTCTCATGCTCCTTAGGAAGCCATTTCTGCTGTACCAAATACAGTAGATGAAGTGTATGAGGTAAAGCACTTGGAAGAATGGAAATTTTGGAAATGGAAAAAAAATGCTTTGTTAGCCTGTAAAATACGGTCCTAGCTTTTTTATTCTTCAGCAGAGTAGGTGTTGCACACAACACAGTAGAATTTTATATGCCACTTGTGCCAAGAAAAGCAAGCTTGTGGACTAAAATAAGCAAATGTATCACAAAAATGAACCCACGTTTCTGCTATAAACAGCAGAAACATAACAACACAAAAGACTTTAGGGATGATTACTAGGTTTGTCCAAAGAATCAGTTTGTCAGAGTGTAAAACACTGTATTTAGTTCTCTATGTTAATTGTGATAGATATGTAATAACATTGCTATCAAGGCTACTATAGGGATAGCTGTTTAAGAGGTGTGTACAGATGTGGGATTCAGCATCAGTTTAAGGACCCATTGTTCAACTTCATCAGAAATAATATTAACCCACAGCAGTGTAATTAGCACACTTGCCATGTGTTCTGCTGGTCAGAATGTTGAAATGAAGTATTTGCTAAACATGCATCTTGTCCACGTGATTTAGTGACGTTCGGTTTTACTGACATACTGCATTCTATTACGTGGTGCAACATTTTAGGCCTATATTTGCCACAAATGTCAGAATAAAATAATCTTGGCCAGGTATAGACAAAACATATTTAAACTTGTACTTTGTCCAAAATATTAAAAAAAAAAAAATTAAAAACTTTCAAAGTTTTCAAGGTAAAACTGAGTTCTGAAGACCTGTACCTACAAGCTACTATGACTACTATATGACTACTGGCTTAGAGTTATTAAGTAACCTCTTTGAAGACTATCATATTTTGGAAAGTTACCCTAGTTATTACTCAGCACACATTT
This sequence comes from Alligator sinensis, assembly GCF_000455745.1. NCBI lineage: Eukaryota > Metazoa > Chordata > Crocodylia > Alligatoridae > Alligator > Alligator sinensis. The sequence continues at coordinate 3,880,079 of NW_005841903.1, forward strand.
CTCAGTGGAGTGCACTATCTATGACTGGACAAACACTCCCTCTTCATTTTGTATTGCTCTGTCTCAGGGGTGGGCAATTGTTTGGGCCTGTGGGCCACATAGGGAGTTTTGATGAGCTTTTGTGGGCTGGGTCAGCTCCCCCCCTCTCCCCCACCTTCCGCATGCAGTAGCTCACCAAAACTCCCTTAGTGGCTCTGCTCTGCACTTGGCCAGGTAACTAAGATAGGGCCATAGGTGGGCAGGAAGTGGGATGGGTGGGCAGTGCCAGGGCTTAGATCACAAGGTGGTGACAGTGCAAGGCTGGGGCCAGGGCAGAGCTGCGATATGCAGCCCACTCACCCCCATGACAGGCTCCAGTCCTGCAGGCAGGGATGTGCGGGGAGTAGATCACGGCTCTGTTATTGTCCAGTGATTCCAGGGTCTCTATGAACAGCAGCTTGGACCCGAGCAGACAGGGCACATGGCTGGGCGGATGGCATGGAGTCACTGGCAGGCAGCGAGCTGCGTCCAGGGTCAGGTCTGGGGTCTTGGGGCAGCGACAGCACAGGGCCTGGAGCAGAGCCACAATCTACTCCCTGCATGCCCCTGCCCGAAGAACCCATACCCATTGTAGCTCAGCCCCATCCCCGCACTGTCTCTGCCCTATGATCCCAGCCTCGCTTGCCTATCCTGCTCCCAGACACAGCTCCCTACCTGCTCACGGCCCCCATTCCATCCACCTGGTTGCACACCCTGCCTGCATGGGTCCTGCCCCCAGCAGTGGGTGTGGGGCAGATGGGCCAGGGTGCCCAGGCAACAGGACCGGGTCCAGCTGCAGTGGCACCATTGCCAGAACTGCTGGGAAGCAAGTCTGTCTGCTGTGCCGCCCGGCCCTGCTGTGCATCCAGGGGCAGCAGGACCAGTCACATGCACCACAGCCTGGGCTGCCCCGCTCAGGTGGGCTGGGCGGGACGAAGGGACCCATCATGAGCCAGGCAAAATCCCTCAGTAGGCTAGATCTGGTCCGTGGGCCATATTTTGCCCATTCCTGCTTCATCTACTAATTATATTATTGCCTCCTACAGTATAAGATTATTTCCAGAACCTGATAAAATTATCCATAAGTCTCTATCAAATAAATGAAATGTATCCAGATTTTTGTTGCGTGTCTGAATGAAATTAGCATTACAGCTACTATACCATCAAGAAAAAAAAAATTGTTTTGGTTGGGAAGAGTTGTCATAGGAGCTCTGCTCCTAGTATGGAGCATGGAGACTGGGTCCACACACAATCCTTACCAGTACAACATTACCATTAGGAAGATGGTGTTTAAGTTATAGAGTGGATGCAGTTATAAACCAGAATAATGGCTAATTATTTTGTTATAGTTATTTCCTATCCCATATAGAAGTAGCACCTTCATATCAATACTGGTGTATCCAATCTCCAAGGGGTAAATAGAAGGATACAGTTAATTAATTATACAGATATATTAGTAAAATGTACTAGTGTAGACAAAGCTTAAGAAAAGTGTTTTTTTTATTTTTTATCTTCGTATTCTTTTATGGTCCTGGTACAAGTGATGCCTTCACTAATTATAACAGAAGGCATTTCTCTCTGGTTCTACTGTCTTATTTTGTGTGCTAGGCACTATTTGACAGAATCAGTTTCTTAGTTCCCATTTTTATAGGCTTCAGAATGACAGCATCCCCTTCATTATCCACTGTCAATCTTCCTCAGACCTCTGTTTACATTGCTGTCAACTGTATGGCAAGGTCTCCCTGGAACCTTTGCTGGAAATTACCATCAAGGACACCTGCCAGTCTGTCCATATCAAGCAATAGTCTATGTCTGGCATCTGGTAAGTTTGGATGTTATAGTATAGTATTGGAGCTAAACAGGGGCACCACACATTCCCACTCCATAGATGCAACTGATTATGCTGATGTTTTGCCCAAACCCATCTCAGAACAGCCTTCACTAGAAGCAGAAGTGAAGCTCTAGATTCCTCTGAAGAACTACATACCTAATCTCATACAGATGTGCTCATGGTCAAGGCCAAGCTGGTCCCAATGGGAATTAGACTTGAAAGTCCTGTGAAAAGATATAATTGATGTTTGCAAGAGTTCACAGATCTCAAGGTTTCTCAATTGCCAGTTTCCCCAAAGTTACACAGGGGCATGAAGAGTAAATACAGGTGACATTGTTCTGTATCGTGTCAGGTTAGGGTGTTGTCTTGTGTTAGGGTTGATTGTGTAGTTTTGCTGAGAAGTTGGACAGTGGAGTTGTATGCTATGTTTTGGATAGAGATGATCCTCAGGTTGGGGATTGGACTAAATTGGAAGGATCCCTCCCAGCCCTGAGTCTCTCTGATTCTATGATAACTAAGCCTCTTATCTATCCAGATGTTTGCCTAGCGTGACAGCCAATAAAGATTCCAGACTCAAAGGCAGAAGTTGAGCAGGGTGAAGGGAGTTGTTGGAATCTTACTGCAAATTTCTTCTACATGGTGTCTTAAATGTTTTAAAGGTTTTGTTATACTATACGTTTTATTTATGTTGCTCTAAAGGGAAATTTATTCCCAGCCTTCATTCTACATTATCTACATTATCTTTCCAGAAAAGGCTTTGTGATCCTTTAGAATGAAAAAGTGCTGTACTGGTGTTGATAGCCACATTTTCAATCATTTAAATGAAGCTGTTTTCCCCTCACCTTCTTAAAAGAGGGCTAATTTCATCAGGGAATGAGATGATTTTCTGCTAAAAAAAAAAAATAAATATCCAGGCTTTGGGCTATGTGAATCCAGAAAATTCAAATGTGTGGTCCTGCTACTTGTAAGGTACAGTAGGCTGTTGTCTGCTTCATATAACCATACTCTATCTTCTTTTAAGTAAGCAATGGGCCTGACACTACAAACCCTTGCTTTTGGGCATGAATAGTCTAACTGGTCTACACAATGGAATTTACAAAAAATACTGTTCGGTTGCCAGTTGTGCAGTTGTCCTATACAGCAAGACCCCCTTCACCATCCAAAACTGGGGCAGCCAGCCAGGCACTGAGGCTGCTTTCTAGTACTTTCACAACCCGTACCAGCTTTAGCAATGACAAGACATGACTATTTACTTCACCAAGATTACTTGTATGGGTGAGCATTTCAGCTGGGTAGGAAACAGTTCTCTCATTGTTTAAATATTTTTAGCATTTTGGAGACTTTTTCCCTTTTACATGGGGGGCAGCCTTTTGCATGGGTGCCAGCCAAAGTACACGTCCCTGCTCCAAATCAGACCTTCAACCCAAGCTCCCTACATCCCAAGTGAGTTCTCTCACACTGAGTTCACTGGCTATTGTGCAGTCAGGCCTCTCCATTTTCAACCAGAAATTCAACTGCTCGACCCTTCTTCGAAAACTGTCATTGAACCTGACAGAGTAGCAGAAAGTTTTGATTAAAAACAATTAGCACTTCTAACAAAACAATTTTATGGAAGATTCCCTATTGACTCAGATAAGGAATATTTGTGTTAGGTAAGTATTTGCATAACCAAATTGTTCACTGGATTTTATACATAGATAGTTCAGTGAGACATGAGAAAAAATTAAAAACTGTCAATATTGGAAAACTATCCCTATGTTTGATCATATTTTGAAAATTGGGTGCAAAAATCTTTTTTTTTCAATACAATAGCACATTTCAGATAAATCAGTTCTTGTACAACATGACATTTTAAAAGGTGTGAATGGCCTTTCTACAGAAATGTAAAAGAAAATTTCTGGGATGAGAAACACAAGGAGGAAAGTTGCAATTTATCAGAAGTCAATTAGTTAGCATAGTGCAGTATTTCCTTAGTTTAAATTTCACTTCTTACTCTCCTTTATCAGCATTAGATGAATCCTTAAATGTGCATGTTCAATGGAGTACTATCAGGAGGAAGCATTTTGCAGATCTAACACCTGAGGGTAGAAAGGATCTAATCATTTGATTTTTTGCTTTTTTATTTTGAGGGAACCTGGAGGAGCTGGGATACTTTTTCCTCTAATTTACCCTAAAATGAGAAGGAATTTCAAGTCAGACCTTCCCATTTATTTCTCTCCCTTTCCCCATCCAAGACTTCTTGGATGTTGGAAATATATGTCCTATGAGTACTCATACCTTAATAGATATGCATGCTGTATTTTCAGTGATAAAATTATTTTCCCTAAAACTAAGTTTGATTACATGTTGAACATATCACATTTTAACCTACCCGAACCAAGGTCTTGTTTCTCAGTTTTTTTTTACTGAGACTCACAGTATCGTGATTTTTCTGAATCACTTTTTGGCACAAACAAGACCAATTTCTAATGTCTGAAAACAAGGCAGGAGGGGGCAGGAAATAAAGACTGTATTATCCTAACTCTTTGTTCTTCAGCAGAGGTGGTATCTTGCATTTCATCTGCTTATTGCTATGTGTCTGAGGATTTATTATGGTAATTTTACAAATTTCTTATATCACCAGAAGCTTTTCTGGTCAATTTTAAAATCCTTCACTGACTTAATTGCTGTCTCTCAATACAAATTTGTGCTGCTCTAGTAAATAAGCCTACTTTTGTGTATTGGCAAGTTGTCAATGAAAATATGTTATCAGGATTTCAGGTGAATGTACATTCCAGTTGTGTTCAGTCGTAGTTGTCTTTTTTTACTTCTAACACACAGAAAAAGATAACCATTTTTTAATGCAGACACCACATGATATGGAACAAATAATAAAAATAATCAGTTACTGAGTGAAAAAGGTCCAACTGTGACTTAATTTCTTGGCCATATTGCAAAATTAAGTTTTAGGTGAAGAATATTTGCCAGTCAACTCCAAAAAGCTTAGTAATTTGCAAGTACAAATATTAGAAAATTGTTCAAGGGTCAGCCCCTGGGGTTTAAAGTAAAGTACATGACTGAATCAGAAATTGTTTCATACTTTAGTGATGTGCTTTCAGACTTCTGAATCTTGGCCTTAGTGACATTAATAATGACTTGTGTTCAAAATATGGATAAGTGCAACTGTTTTAGAAGTTAGATATATAGAACCAGATTTTAGTAAGGCAGTGGAAGGTACAAGTCCTCAGTACCTCTTGGGGTCAATCCCATGGTTAAAAATGTGTATTACTTGTGTTTAATATCAGCTGGACTGTTTAAGCATGTAGAGCTTCTCAGTAGCCAGTAGAGAATGTGCGCGGCTAACTTGCAGAGCATGCAGGAAATGTTCATATTTCAAACCCTGACACCTATCATGACAAAAACTGTGTTTAATGGCTACAATTATAGGATAAATTGGTAAAAGCCACTATGACTGATAGGTAGTTCAATTATTTATAATTCATCTCTCGGTGATTCTTCACATTTTGTGGCACGTACAAAGTGACTGTCCTGCAGCTAAAAAGTAATTTCGGTGAAGCAGCTCTAAAATCAGCCTGCGTAGTAGAATATCTCATTTAGGGCTGAAAGATTCCACACAATCCTGGATCCTCTTTTGTGTGTCTAGAATTCATTTACCCTCTTCTGCAACTGGATACTTTTGACAATTTAGTCTGACATAAAATATTCAAACAAGAAACTGGGTTTAGGCTTTCAGGAATGTAGGACTGGAAGAGACTCCTGTGTCAGAGGCAAGTTCATTGCTAACACAAGCCAACATGTTACAAAAACCGTAGTTGAATCTTTTGTCTTTGCTTTTCCTCTTTGGGACCTGTTCAGAACCTGACTTCTCTGAGGATCAGAAACCTCCTTCATATTCAATTACATATTCAGAGCCAGTTTCATCCACTTGTTTTTGTGTCCACATTGTGCTAAGGAGTTTAGAGCTCTTCTCCCTCCTGTTTTATGGCCTCAGTACAAAGGTCCTCTGCCCTTTGTGTTTTCTGTGTTGAATGAGCCAAACTTTTACTCTCCTCTCCATATGGGGCTTTCTGTTCCTTTGACTATCTGGTAGCTCTTCACATGTACTTCAATCTGAATTCCTCTTTCTTAAACATGGGTGATGAGAACCATGCAGTGCAATCCAGATGAAGTTTGGAAAAAACCCTATTCCCTTGTAAAAACCCTTGTAATTCTCAAGGGACTAGAAACTCTGTTTGCTTATAGCTACCACTTACTACCAGATGAACAACAGGGAATGTTGATTTCCAGGCACAACATGAAATTAGTAAAGGAAAATAGTAGTTTTCTCCTCACAGACAAAGATTTATTAGAACATGGAAGATTCCATTTACAAAGTGTTTACTTGTTGTGTCAAACCATATCGTTAGCTGAGGGTGAGACTGTTTGTTACACTGAAATTGTTATGCTTGCTTTGAAAGGTTTAAAAGAGGGATTTTATACTGGAAGCAACTTTCAAAGGCACCAGACTCAGACTAAACCTATTAACTTGTCATGTATTTTTTATGGTTTTCTGTGCCCCTTCTGTCTCTTCTCACAGATATTTATTGTTTAAATAGGGGTATATCCCATCACAGCTTATCTGTTCCTCTTGCTTAATATCATGAATTCACAGTGGTTATAGTTGAGCTACATATCCAAGCACACTGAATGAAAGAAGCGAGTTGGAAAAGACCTATTAAATCTGTCCCTCCCTAGAACATAGTCCTGCACTTTGTCCAACCTTGTTTTAAATTAAGATAAAAGGTACCTGGAAGACTCTTCTGTAATGTTGCAGATATCACTCTTGCACACAAAGTAGAAAGATGATGTACATTCAGTTCTATAGAGCTGAGTGAACACTGACTTTTTCGGCTTAGTGGTCAAAGAAGGGGGTGGGGGGGAGAGAAAAAACTGGTTCAAAGACAGACTAAAATTAGGGGTTTCTCTTGAGAAACAAAAGAAAAGTTTTGATCTGAATTATTCTGAAATGAAAATCTAGATCCTATTGCACCCGTTAAGTTCTGAAATGGACTTGGAGCCTAAGAATGACCCTACTTCACCTGCTATACCCCATAAAAAACAGCTAATACAAAAAAGTGGGTGGACCCTCCTCCTCCTTGCCTTGATACTTTGTGACATGAGTTTGAGCGCAGACTGCTGTATGTTACAAAAATAGATGCATTAATGGATTTTTAGGGACTCATAACAATGTGCAATAGGATTGTACTTAGGCACCTAAATTCACTTAGGTGCTTAATGTGTGGAGTAAAATCTGGCCTTAAATCCTTTGTTCCAGTTTCAGTTGACTTAACCCATTAATATCTTTTAAAAGACAACTTTTTTTTAAAAAATGGTATTTTAACCTAGAAAATCTAAAAGTTTGATTGAGAAAAAGCCAAAAGGAAATGATTCAGCATTTCTGATAGGAAATGTATTATCTTGAAAATATAGTAATTGGATTGGATTATATTAAACTCAGTCTTCTCCCTCCTCTCCCCTCGCTTGTTTTGACTAAACTGGTCATGATTTTAACTGATTTTAACCTCTGGGAGGTCAGATTGGGGAGAGGGTTGAAGAGTGGAAGAAGGATTTGCTGTGTTGAAGAAATGTCACTAAGGGTCCTGTCTCAGGGATGCCGGGGCTATGGGGAAACCCCGGCCCAAAACTAAAGAGAAAGAAAACCCATACTTACCCCTTGCAGGAGCTGGAGGTAGCAGGGGAGCACACGCCGGGAAACCACCCGCGCAATTCATTAGCCGCGCTTGTATCCAGCTGGGACCGGGTGACATCAGCGAGAGATGCCACCCGGCGGGAATAAAGTGCGGCCCCGGGGGCTCAGGTGAGAGGCGGAAGACCAGGGAGCCCGCAGGGAAACCCGAGGTCGGGAGCTTGCACCCGTGGGGTCTGTCTGCCTGAGGCAGGAAAAGCTGCTGCAGCGGCAGAAGTGGCGGAAGTGGCGAGAGCCGCAGCTACAAAGAAACCAGCTGCGGAGCCGATGAGAGAGCCGGTAGGAAAGTTGGTGAGGGAGCCAGCTGCAGAGCCGACGAGAGAGCTGGCAGGGAAGCCGG
>NW_005841903.1:3888134-3918161 GCF_000455745.1 Alligator sinensis
AAGCAGGTGAGGAACCGGGCGAGAGAGCCGGCAGGAAAGCCAATGAAGGAACTGGTGAGAGAGCCGGCAGGGGAACCGGCGAGAGAGCCCGCAGGGGCAACGGGACCTCAGGGGGCTGTAGCAACATCCCCAGATGGGCGCCGCATAGGGGGCTCTGAGGCACCTGTCAGTTGCAGGGCTCCTTGGGCTAGGGGTCGTTAATTTTCTCAGGACCTTCCTGCCCAGTGGTTACATCTCTCCGGCAGGCACGGTGGTGGTGGTTTCGGTTTTTTTTACGTGGTAGCCCACCGGGTGTCAGAATAAGATAGGGTCTGCAGGGACCTCAGGCCTCTTAGCCCTCAGACCGGAGCCCAGCCTAGGTGACCAAGTCCCACTGATCTGGGACTAGGGGACGTCCTAAGGAAGAGACAAGGCGAAGGCCAGTAAGAAAAGAAAGCTGAGAGATCCGCGGCAGAAGGTGGCGTTGGCCGGGGTGTAGGGGAGGTTGGAGCCCCGTGAGTGCCCGTCGAAGGCGTGACGACCCTGGAGGCTGCTTCAAAGGGGACCCCCACCACTGAAAGTCCATTCAAAGTCGTGGCAGGGGGGTCTCGGGGGGTCTTCCAACGTCATCCGAGGCCCTCTTGCAGGACCCTCTTGCAGGACCGGGCCCTCTGGGGCCCTCTTGCAGGACCGGGGCAAACCCGGTCAACTGCCTGAGCAAAAGCGGCTCGGGAATGCCTAGTGGAGCAGAGGCGGGCACAGGTCCCTACAGATGTTTAGGGGCTGTGCTGTAACTCATGGTGCTTTGCACTAAATGCCATGAGTTAGAGCCCCCTCACCCACTCAACAGACATCAGAGGAGATTGAGCCTGCCTGTACCAGCCCTGGCCAGCAGGAAGGAGTGCTCCAGCAGCCTACAAGTAGGCTGCCGATCCCCTCCTGCCCAGCTCCTCCCCCAGGCCAGTGTTGTCACCAGGGGAGGGAGCAGCATGGAGCTACCAGCTCAGCTTAGCCATGGCCAGAGCTGGGGAGGGGGGTAAGAAAGGGTGGAACAGAGCCCCCTCACCTCACAAACCTGGCTTACCCCCATACCCCTCATCCATTTTTTTTTTCAATGCAGTTTCCCACCCAGCTGTGTTCCCTAAGGATTTTTGAGTATATCGACTTCTGACACCTTGAAATGGCCTGATTTTCTGATTAGGTGCTCAGAACTTTTTTTTGAAAACTCATAGCCTTTTAAATGGTGGCTAAAGTCAGCTCTCCAAAATGAGGCATTTGACATTGTTAGTCATTTTTTAAAATCTTGGCTATTCATTTATTATTAATAATTTTTAAATTACTCTGTTGCTAAAGGATATACAACAGACTCGATATTCAGGGCAGTTTTATGTTATTAATATGGGAAACACAACTTCCTTATAACATGGAATAAAAAGTTTTGTTTTAGTGGCATTGAGATGTGACAAATGGATTAGTGTAATCCAAAAACATATGTGGATTTATCAAACTACATTTTTACACATTTGAAAATATCCCCTTGATTCAGCTTTGATACTTCAAACATTTAGTTCCTGACATTGCTATGTTTTTCAGTGACAAATCTTCATTTACAGTCAATTTATGCTGTATATGCCACTATTTTCTTTGCTTGTAGGATTAACATTGTTCTCTTCCTCAAGGTCGTATGTCTGATATAAAACAGTTTGCTTTCTTTTGTAGCACACAAGGTACCTAAATAATCAAACACTGATTTAAATATAGTCTAGTTCAGAGCTATTAAGAAAAACAAGGTTTTATTTTTCTGTGACAGTATATCTAAAACAAAATACCAGCAAACCAACCTTTGGAATTCAGAAGCATATGGGATAAAAAAAAAATGGCTCTACCACAGGATGGTGTCCATTGCAGGTTATAATGCACAACAAATTGGAGATGGAATGACGATAAAGCTAGGAAACTTTAAATACTCTTAAGTATGTATGAAAACCATGTATTTCGTCTCTGTAAATCCACCATTGTTAGTTCAGCAAATCAAAATAATGCCAGTTATAATGGTCTTCTTAAGTTAACTAAGGAAGAGTAAGACATGGTATGCCTTATATGGCAATGGTTGAAACACAATAATAATCCAGCCTTTAAAGTATGCAAAAAGCCTAAGTGAACATGATGTGACTGGCCCAGTATCAAGTTGTACTCATAAAAGGCATGATTTTAAAAGGAAAGCCTTGGTGACCATCTAAGCTGACTGCCTCAGTGTGTGTGTAAGATACACAGAGAATTATTTTCCACCTATCTGTGAATCCACATGCAGGATAGTTGGCATAGAGTCACATTCAGACACAGAAGGGATGAAACCTGTCCTTTTGTTTGGCCATATAAATATTTTCAGACTCATTTAACTAGTTGTAATTTATGGGCAACAGATGGTTACAGTATAAAGAACCAAATGATTGTCCTCGTTAGTATTGTTTTTCCAAAAGATAATTCTACATTCATTTTTGTGAAGATTCTTGGGCTCTGCCATCAGCAGTGTGGCTTGCTTCTTTAATGGGATGATTTTTTTTTTTTATTAAAGATGTTAGGTTTTTTCCATCAGATTCTCCTCTTCCTTCTGAGACAACAGGCTGTTGTGAGCTCCTCCATGTGGAACAGTGCCATCAGAAAGAATATGGCTTAATGGTTCATCATAACAGGCACTGAATATCTGTAAATCATCCCTGCCATGGACCCTCATGGGAGATGCAAGGAAGTTACTTAGGTCTAATTATGAAAGTTGAGCTAAAATAGATACCTGAATCCACATTTTGGTTAAAATCAAAGTGCTCAGAACTGCCTGAGAAACGCATCACTTACTGAGGCATCAAGGCCTAGTTTGACTATTTGAGTTTCATCTACCAATACTGCTGTCCTTGAACTCAATGGGAGTCTTGCCACTTAAAAAAGGAAAGGGGACCTTAACTTCTGTGCAGGTATACTACTAGCCACTCATCTGAGATGCATTGTAGGCCCTGTTTAAAAAGTAAAGCATTTTGCAAACATTCTCATCAGCTACAGAAGAGCAGCCATTCTCCTGATGGGATGTCAGAATTATTCAGAGTGCAAAATAACCCTGCACATGTGAGTAATGAGAAAAAGCAGATCTGTATTTCCAAGTCTGAAAGAATGGGAAAGCTGCCTATGAACACAAAGTCCCTCTGGTTGTCATCTACAGCCGCTGGCTTGAAGATCGTCAACATATTAATGACTCCCAACCCCTCCTGGAAAAGGATGATCATCTCAAAGTAGTCCTGGGGAACAAACCAGTCCTGGCTTACAGGCAGCCCCCCAGCCTCAAAAAGTGTTTCTCAAGCAATAGGCTACCTAACTGCCAGTCTCATGAAGGCATCAAGCCTTGCAGTAGTCCCAAATGTCTTCTGTGTCCAACATCAATGCATTGCTGAACTGAATAACACAGATTATAACATACAAGGTTCATTTACTTGCAACTCCACCAATGTCATATGTCATCACCTACCTACAGTGACCCTCTGCCGTCTGTACTGGACAGACCAAGCAATCTCTATATGACAGAAGGAATGAACATAACTGACATCAATTGCAAAAAGACTTCCAAGCTGGTGGCAGAACACTTCAACTTCCCTGGACACACTATTGCTGACCTGAAGGTGTTTGTTTTCAGGTAGCAAACCTTTAAAAGCAGATTTGAATGAGAAATTGAAGAAGAAGTAGTCATCCACAGACTGGATTGCATTAAGTATGGTTTAAATAGAGGCTATGGATTCTTATCCAATTACCTGGCTTAGCTTTGGTGGCTCCTTTGCCCTATGGGTTTAAGTTTGCTGGTCTCTGCCACCACAGTCCCTCTTCCTCCCTTTTTCCTCCCGTCCTCTCCTGTCTCTTGTATTCTAAGTTACTTCTCCTTTTACTCTGCTTTCCACCTGTCTTTTCACAGCATCTGATGAAGTGAGCTTTATCCCACAAAAGCTTGTGCTATAAAATACACACATATATGCACGTACATGCACATGTGCACAAACCCTTTGGTTAGTCTATAAGGTGAAGATCTACCCTGCCTTTTACTTGACTTTAGACTAGCATGGCTAACTACAGCTCTCTGCTTATGTAACATTAAACCTGTGAACATGGAAAGACACTTTTTTCTTATGTGTTACACAAGAATGGATCTTCAATGAGCCACTGTAACAGCACAGCTAGGCCCTGCAGGCCCATTCCTAAAAGGATGCACAGAGTGGTTTAAGTTGCATTTCTCTAATGGAATGCAGGGAGAGGTTTAGAAAGAAAAGAGTCAGTGAAACAAAAGATAAAATGGAGGAGGTTGTTTCACTGTGCACTTCTGTACTTCATTTTTTAACAGATATCTTCAGTAGGCCCCAATCCATCCTACCTCTCCCTGTCATGGCTGCCTTCAGCAGCTTTCATATGGCCCTTGAAGGGAGACTTACTTCGTGGTTGTATAATGCTGGTAACTACAGGAGGAACGGGAAACAGCTGCCAGATTCTCCTTTCCTTTCTCCCTGCTCCTTGTAATCCCAGCTGTGTAGTAACTACATGGCCCTTATTACGAACTTCCAAGGCTGCTTGTCTCATTCCCTCACAGGTTAGTGACAGACATTCAAAGAACCTGAGCCTGAATTGATTCAATCTTTGCAGGTTAAATCTAAACTGGCTAGGCTAAACCGGTTTGTAATTGCACAGACATCCCCTCGGACTGAAGAAATGCAGACACATGCCTGCAGTGCCTCAGGCTAGAAGCCAGGGAGTGCTAGAACAGCCCTCCCTTCCCTTCCAGAGTGCTGAGCTGGGGGGGGGGGGGGGCCCCCTCCCGGGGGTGGGGGGGGGGGGGGGGGGGGGCATAGCCAGGCCCTACCAGGATGCTCTCATTAAGGTGGGGTTGATAACAAAGCATTGAGTTACACAGCAGGGAGTTACACAGGGAGTAGTTAGCATTTATCAGCCCGTCAAACAAAACCACAGCTTTCAAGCTCTTAAACTGCTTTTTCCAAGGAAGGAACAGAGGGACATTACCAGCTACCTGTTGATTAGCTCCAAAAAACCCTAAGCCAACACTGTCCTGTCTGCCCTTGTCCCATCTCCCACAGTGCATAGCCAGCATGTGATATGCTAGTGAATGCTGAGAGATGTGTATGTAAATTAGAGGGGGCAGGGAGTGATGGGGGTGAGGTGGGGGAGCAGAAGGAAGCCAGGCAGACCCTTCTGTGCCTGCCACCTATGCTGGAGCTGCAGCCAGGGAGCAGAGGGGTGAGGCCAACCCTGCTGGATTGGAGAAGAGAGAAGAGCTCCACCCGAGGTGTAAAGTATCTGGCATGCTGGAGGACTTTGATTTAAATTAAACCGGGAAGGGGTCTAGGACAGATGCTGCATAAACCCTGTTGGGCTGGAGCAGAGCCCTGCCCAGAGTTGCAAAGCATCTGAGATGCTGAGGGACTCTGGTTTAAGGTAAACCAGAAAGTGGTCTGGGACAGACATTGCATAAATGGGTTTGACCCAAATCAGTTAAGTTTGATACTACATTCAATCAGGCTGATCTGAAACAGGTTTCTGCCATTTTCAAACTGGTGTATGTTCACTTAACATTTGTTCTGTTCCAGGTTTAAACCAGTTTCTGATCTGATTTGTGTGTAATGTCTGTCCCTAGCCACAAAGGTTTAGTGTAAAGGGTACAGCACTACAGGTTGCAAATGCTGGCTCAGCAAGATCAATAGTACTGCAAGCATCCAGCAAGAGAAATTGCACAACCCAAATTGCCTTTGAATGTGGCTTAAAATGAAATGCATTTGTGACAAGGTTGTGAGTGTGGTAATCCTTTATGTCCAGGTCAAAACCATTGCTGTTTCCATCTTCACTTCAAGTGTACCCATTGCACCTGGACAAAAGCTTAACTCACTCTAAGGTCAAGAGATTTAAAAATATAATGCTCTAGAATTTCAGCGGATTATGCTTACATTTCACTTATTAAAGGTCTTGATGCAGCTTTTCTCATGTGGATACTTGGTTTTAATTAAAGGAGATATGTATACTTCTGGGATCCAAAAGGAGCAGCTTCCAATTTTTATCTTTAACTTAATTTCTTAATGCCTCCTCTTTCCACATGAACAGTGGCTCATTAATTTTCCATCTAAATGTGATGTGTGCATTTCCTGAGTGAGTTTAACTATGCTCTACTGCATTTGTATCTAATTAATATAATTAGAGACCATTGGAAACAAGCTTTGCCAGCATAAGGCAACCATCACTGTCTTGTCTGGTTCACAGGGCACTTTTGTTTGTTTGATTTCCCCTCTTCTAAGTCGGGGAATGTCAACACAAGGACACTGAGGAAATTTAATTTTAATTAGCGAAAGGTGTGAATTAAAGTGGACTAACTAAACTGTATTAAACCCCGTTAGAGAGAGTCATTTAGAATTAAAGAAGCCTTGAGGTGGCCTTTTGAAGTGAATTAAGCCATATGGCATTAAGGCTATTTTAATTCTGAGTGCAAGCATCCACACTAAGATTAAATGAGGTTTAACTAATCCCCTTTAACAATTACTTCAGATGCATGTACCTGTGTGTCCATGTGTAGGCAAGCCCTTGATTGTTATTTCTGCATCTCTCACTTAAATTTATGCACTTTAACCCTGTTACTGCTTCTTCCCAGAGCAAGGAAAACAATACATATAATTCTCCTGTGTAGAGAATTATGCATTATGCATTTTCACCAAGTCTTTCTGATGAATTAATTTGCTTCAAAAAACATCAATTGCGCCTTTTCTGTTTACGTTTTGTCATTGTCCATGGTTTTATGGGCTGTGACATGCATTTACCTTAACAGACATTTTATATTTTTGGTGCTGGGCTTCTATGATGTTTGTCAATTAGGTGTTTCTGAGAAGAATCTCATTGCATCTCTTTGTTATCATTTGTGCCTTGTGCTAGTGTGCTGCAGTTTAGGATCCTGCTTGTAAAATGAGACTCCCAGCTGAGCACAGCTCAGAACAGCTCTTGTTAGCTTGGCCAAAGAATGATATCCTGGAAAAGCTGCTGCTTTTTTATTTTAACTTAGCAAGATTCATTATAAGGACTAGAGGCTTTTATGAATGAGAACAACACCTGCAGCCACACTAACTTGGGATAAAGAATGCAAGGGCTATCAATTCTCCTGCCTCGGGACAGACGCTCACTGCCAGCTGCACTAAACAGGAAATGTTTTTCTTTATAAATAAGCAATTGACCAGGTGCGTTCAGGGTGGGGTTTTTTCCCCGTTTCCCCCCAGTGCTTTAGTATGGGCCACACCCAGTGGCATAACTAGGGTAGAATGACTGGGGCAACTGCCCTGGGTCCTGATTTGAGGGAGGGCAATAAGAGCTGTTGCAGCACATAACAAGTAGTTGTCACTGTCCCTGGTGCCCAGCTTCAGCCCTATGTACTGGTCTAGAACTCAATACTAGAAGTCATGGACCAGCAGTAGAAAGGTTGGTGTTCCTTTTGTGGCATCCTGGCCTGCATCTGTTCAATGTAGAGGGCATGTTTAGATCTAACAGTGCTGGGAGGCACAAGCAAGAGGAAAGATGGTGCTGTAAGTGATGGGCTAGGCTCTAGATGGATCAGCAATCTGTTTTGTATTCCTCTCTCTCTATCATAGACTTCCTATGTGACTGTGCTCTCATCACTTAGGGTACCCCACCCAAGATATTTTTTAGCTCTGAAGGCTGTTTTGCTGTTTAGTCCCTTGGCATTATCTAGTCTAGTCCCAACAGATATGTGATGCTATGAAATCCTCACTAACTGCCTGTTTTTGCCTTGATGGTCTTCATAGTTTCATAGTAGCTAGGGTCAGGAGGGACCGGAACAGATCATCTAGCCTGCCCCCTTGCCACAGGCAGGAATGAATACTGGGGTCACAAGACCCCAGACAGGTGATCGTCCAACCTCCTCTTGCCTTTCCCCAGGGTAGGGGCAAGGACCACTTCCCTGGGAAGCTGGTTCCAGATTTTGGCCACCCTAACTGTAAAATATTGCCTTCTGATCTCTAACCTAAACCTATTCTCTATCAGCTTATGACCATTGTTCCTCGTCACCCCAGGTGGTGCTGGGGAGAAAAGGGCTCTACCTATTTGCTGTTGATCTCCCCTGGTGAGTTTGTAGGCAGCCACCAGGTCCCCCTCTCAGCCTCCTCTTGCTGAGGCTGAACAGGTTCAGGTCCCTCAGTCTCTCCTTGTAGGTCCTGTCCTGCTGCCCTCTCACCAAGCGGGTGGCCCTCCTCTGAACCCTCTCCAGGCTGGCCACATCCCTTTTGAAGTGCGGCGCCCAGTACTAGACGCAGTACTCCAACTGCGGCCTGACCAAAGTTGCATAGAGGGGGAGTATTACCTCTCTGGACAGTCTTGAGATTTTGGGAGCTTTAACTGCTAGAGGTTTTATTTCAGCTGAAGGCTAGTATCTTTCAGGAAAGTTGTTTTATTCAGGCAGGTTTTGCAAATTTAAATCGAAATGTGCATGGACCCATGGAAACCTATGGTGACCAAAGGCAATTTCTGCCTGATTGAAAAATGCTTATGAAAAGCCTTAACATCAGCCCACATTTGTCATGTGTCAGTAAGAGAGTATTGGAGAATGAAAGTTTTGTGTTAGTTGCCCATAGCTTAAGAGAAGAAGAAACCACAAAAATACTTCTTTATAGGAACTGCATACAACTTTGCAGAATAAGGGTAACCCAGTTCTAGATAGCAGCACTACAGAAAACTGGTTAATGGAATATACCTAAAGTGTTTCATGAAAGCTTTCAATGCTTGAAAGTAGTTGCAATTATGTCTCTATTTACCCAACATTATACTTGTAAAGAGAAATATATTGATAGCAAAGAAAGACTCTTGCCAGTTCACACCTGCCAGCTATCCTGGAGCGTGCCCATATTTGCCTACTTTTGCTGGTGCTTTGTCTTCATGGTTGTATTGGCCCCTGGATAAGAGATCAGGGCTTCCAGCTCCTGGTATTGCCATGTCATTTTGCTAGAGGTTTTATTTTAACTGAAGGCTATTATTTTTCAGGAAAGTTGTTTTATTTAGGCAGTTTTTACCAATGCAAACCTGTGGTGACCAAAGGAAATTTCTACCATCAAGAGTTTTTGTAGTACAGACTGGGCCTTATAAGACAGACAAAGCTAACTGGGGTTTTGCCAGAAAGCTGAGCTGAGGATTTAGTGGACAAGATTTTTCCTTGAGTCATGGCTGAACTAAAGCACTAGCACAGTATTAGGCATAGGTGCTGGTTTGCCAGAGGAAGAGAGAAGACTGAATCTGCATTACTTTCAGAGTCTTGGCACATCTGAAAGAATAATACAAATAATCCTGGTATTCTGGCCGGGCTGCAACTAAGATTAGTATAGTCTCCCTATCTTCAGCTTCCTTATACACTGAAATATTCTTCTTTCCTTACTATAAACTGACTGCTGTGTATTCTTAAACAGTTCTAATTTTTCACTCCAAATAGAGCTATATTTTATTACTGAGTGAAGTTATTCCTTTTATTTCTAGCTCATAGAGCACCTACATCTTCTCAATTCAGTGCCTTCCTATTATAAATATTTAACTTGTTAAAACACTTACTAATTTGTAAATTAGAAATCACAAGTAAATGGTGATTTGTAGAGACTCCTGAATAACTTGTTCTAAAATGCAAATAGGTCCTTCCCAATCATTTAGGAGACTTCATTTTCTTACAACGTCAGAGAGAGATCCTAGGGTGAAGAATTTATTACAGTCTCTCAGGATCAAAGAGAGAATTGTTAACACGCTGAGGATTGGATGCAGGCTTTCTTTGTGCAACAAAGTTTGTCACTGCCAAAGCTGAATAATGTTGTCAGCTGCAAAGAAATCTTTTTATTTTTAATTTCTTAGCTATAGGTCCATCTAAGTGAGATTCTATTTCACCCTGCCTGTGTCCCTGAAAGTGTTAATGCAGAAGAACAGTGGATTCTATGCTTCCTCCCTGTATTTTGGTTCTCAATATTAAGAACAAGATGATGATGTTTTGCAAAAGTGTATGGATTCATACATTTTTTTCAAGACCTGAACAAGGTGGGGTAGAAAAATACTTGTGCCTAAGTCCACTTAAAACACCTAATATGTGGAATAGACTCTGATCCTCTGTGTCCCTTTCCTCGTCTACAAAGAGGACAAGATCTATTCCCTACTTCACAAGAAGGTAAGATTGAAGTGCTCAGATTCAGCAGTTCCAGAGGTCATATGCACTTTTTGTTTACTTAATAGTCTTACTCTGAATATCTCCTCAAATTCAAATGGAGAATACTTGCTTGAATTAAGATGTGTGCTCAGAGTGCTTATGGTAAAGTCTTACAGAGAGAGGTAGTTAGCAGTTCTAATCTGAAATGAGGCAGGAGGCAAGGTAGTGTGGCCTATAACGCTGGATGACACCATGGTCACCTGAATGAAATGGGCTGCAATCAGTATACACAAGATTTAATAAATTAAGCTCTGAGGTTCTACTGTCCTGCCTTCAAAGCAGTCTAGTGAAGTGTTTGCAGCAGCGATGTTTTTAAAAGCAGCTAATTCTAGGTAAATGTTTAGAGAAAGCCAGTGTTGAACACCAATATTAACATCCAATAAGTCTGATTCCATGATGAATTAGTCAACTAAAGTGACAGAAACACCACATGACCAATAATTATTGTAGCTAGCACAGCTGTGGTTTCATGTCAGTATTCAATTAACTGATCACAAATATTCTATAGAACAATAATTATTTAGTAAGTAATAGCAAAAGTGAGAGTAAGAAGCTACTGTGTGTAAAGTAGATGTCTAAAATAGAATAATCTCCATCTTAACAATGGCCAATGTGAAAGCTTGACTAATAATTTTTATGTACTTTTGGAATCAGATTCAAACAATATCCATTCCATAGTGCGTGCCAGCCTTGTCAGTTCCAAATAAATTCATAATCAACTTCTTTGTTTGCCTTCAAGGTATAGTAAGACTTCACAGTTTGTCACAGGCAGTTTTTGTATGCATTTTTATTTCTAAATTTCTTGGATTTAAAATAAGACCAGACCTGCATTAAAACGCTATGGCTCTCGCTTGTATTTCTGCACTGAGGCTGACTAGATTGGATAGTTTAGAGCTTACAGAGCTGCTGACTTCACATTTTTGGAGTTACATCTGAAGCCAAGCACTGCAGTAATTATTTTGCAGTCAATTTCTATGGATCCTTGAAAGCTTAGTATTGGGGAATGGGGATAGAAAGGTGCATTGACAAAAAGGTATAAAACAATTATTGTGAGCATGTATAAGAGTATCACAATTGCTCAGATTTTTTTTAAAACCTCTTGAACATGACAAATGGTTCCTTGAATGCTGCAGAATAAAACTGTAAAATGTATTTGAGTTAATTAAAAAGATGCGCTAAATTGTTGCAGCATAATCTATCACATTTTGCTACTCTTTCCAACAATTGGAGGTCCAATAATATTCAACAACCTGTGGATTTCTAAATTTGACTTTTTAAATAGAATAATCAAAAAGTGACACTTAAGTGCAAGTGGTGCCATGACCTGAAAGTTATTTAAGGGAGGCACAAAGACCAAATACATAGGGGAGTTGAACTCTAACTTGGAAACACAATGGTAAGGAAAAGCATCCTGATGAGCAGAATATTTTGATATCTAGATATTTCTCAGCTCCCTGGCATTTCAGCTTGTAGTTTATACCCCTCATTTTGCAAAGTAACCCAAGGCTCCTAAAAGATGTCAAGGTCTAAAGGCTTTTGAAAGAGCCTGCTTTTTTCAGTGCTGTTTTTGCAAAGTTCAAGTAACCCTTTAAGATTATGAAACAATATAAGAATAACCATTTATTACAGAGACTTAACTATAAGGTAACCAACTTTATGCCACAGTATATTAAGCTATATTGGTATCATATAGCTATTTTTAAGTCAGCATTGAGTACAAACACAGACAAGTTATGTCTGGACTTCACCACCACAATAAGGAAGAGAGAGGAAAACATATATAGAAAAATATAACACCATAGTTAAGATTGATCATAGAATAACATGATGTCTGAAGTAGCACAAGTTAAGGTCATGATAGGTGTCATGTGGAGGTCTAGGCTGGGCACCAAAGAAGGAAATATCTATATTTGAAATAGAACAAGTCTAGGCTGACCACAATGGGCCCCTTTTTGATCTGGAAATAATCTTCAAGCTTGCTAACTTACTGACTATGCATAAAGACATGTGGGCAAGAGGAAAAAAGGAAAAAGACAACTCCAAGGTGCACAAAAACTGGACATGAACAAGGATCAACAACTGAAAAGATGGTAGAATTTGATTGGATAACAGCAAGCAAAGGAGCTGTGAGGTATAGAAGAAGAGGTTACATGGGAAGCAACTTGGGCACATAACACCAAAGACGCCACTGCAGATGTGCAGAAGCCACCATACCTGACAATTTAGCCTGGCCCGCCATGTCACCAAGCAACAGACTATTCATCCCATATGCAATATCTGATAATTTCATTTTGCTTTGTTTAATCTGTCAATAAATAAATGTATCCTGTATAACTGGAAAGGTCCGAGTTCTCACTGTTGCTGCCCCAGCCACCTCAAATCTACCTGCAGTTCAGGTGTAACAAGCCACCTGGAATTAAAAACAAAACAAAACAACCCAACAGAACAGAAACAACCCAAATGACCCCTCAAGTGGGAGGAAGGAATGAATACAAAATGAGGATTGATTGATTGATTGATTGATTTTTACAGCCATTGTGAAGGTGGTATTTGTTTTTCCTCCCTCTTTTTTGCATGATGTTGATCCTTCCCAGAATAATGCAGCCTAGCTTAAATAGCAGAGCAATTTAATTTTTCTCATAGCTGTCAACATTTAAGGTAACATTTCCAAAGCAAACCCTTCAGACAAGGAGAAAGCTACAACCCCTTCCTCCCTCAACACACAAGCACATTTAGGTCTTTTATAACTTTCACCCACAATGAGGAGCACCCACTGACTTGGGGACTATTCAATAAGAATGAACGTGTCAGAACCTTGTGCACTTTATTTAACAGAGTCTGGAACAGATGGTCACTCTGGCAGATCTGCTCCCTCACTACAGCAGGCCTTTATTAAAGGCTCTTCAGCCACATAACCAATAGCAGCATGTCACAAGGGTATACACTGGGCATCTTTGTAGATATTTGTGCAATACAAACATCAGTATCCTCAGATACTTAAATTAGGGTTGAAAGAACACCAAAATCTTGGAGGAGCAGCACAAATAGTATCCAAGAAGACAAGGAGACTGTTTTTTAGTATTTAGAGAGAGCACCAAGATTTATACACAATACAACAAAATCCAGAGGCAAAAGCTTGGTTATATACCTTAAAGCAGGCCCAGAGCCCATCCAGTTCTCTAGTGGAAGTGGGCAGCTATGGGGGAGTCACTACAGTCTTTGAAGTTCCATGCGCAATCTCTACATCACTTCAAGATCACAACTGTACAACAAAAACAAAACCCAACATAAAAATGAAACCGTATATTTGGTTTCCCTTATGAAAAAGCTTTTTCACTTTATTTCCCCATCTTCAAGTCTGCCACTGCCCCATCCTCTGTCACCTTTCTCCTACAGAGCTATATCTTTTAATGTCTACTGACAATTAAAAAAACCAACAAAACAAACCCTGAGAGACTATAAAGTGTCTGCAATTAACTTGACACCCAATTTATTATAAACTAAATATTTATATATAGTTGGTCTTAGGTTTAGTTATGCTTTACACAACATTTTCTTTTTTCTGAGCTTGCTTTCCAATTTTTCCTTTCCATGCAGCCCTGTTGTTTCTCTCTCCGTGTAATTATGGCATCATCTTTTCCTTCTGTTGACCCAATACTCTTTCCATTTCTTCCATATTCACCTTCTATTCTAGGATCTCACTTTCTTCCTTGGCCTTCCTCTTCCTCCTCATTTTCTTTCTAGGTCCTCTATTCTCCCAGTCCTCTTAGAAAAATCTGCTGATCATAGGGAGGTACTCCTGACACACTGGATCAATTTAGCCCTGTGCCAGTGCCAGGCTGAGTACAAACAGAATCAGATTGTGGATGAGCCTTGAAATGACACAGCCAGGTTTTCTAAGGCCTCCATAAACATTTCAGTAGCCCAGAAGTGTACATACCAGCCCAGCACAAAACTTGCTATAGATTTCCAACTGGGAGTGAGGGTGGGAGCTCCCTGCTGCTGGGGCAGGGGGACATTATTCCCACCCAGGCTCTGGTGGCAAAGCCCACCCTGGCAACAAGCAGCTTCCAAGGGCAGGGAGCAATCTCTCAGCCCCCGCCAGGAGACAGTGGTCTCCTAGCCCCTTGCTCCCTGCCAGCCCCATGGCTAGCACCTAGGGGGAACCCAGAGCTCCCCCTGGCTGCTGCAGGGATGGTGGGGGTGGGAGCAGAGTGATGCCATGAGCAGCAAATCTGCTCCTGCTTTCCTGCATGTGTAGATGCCTGCCTGGGGTGGGTTTACTCTATAGTAAATTACTCTAGGATAAACCCACCCTGGAACATTTGCATGTGTTAGATGTACCCATTGGCTCTTAATTCCTTTACCTACAGAGCTATTACTTCCCTTTCTTGGGGGAGGAGAAGAGGGGAGAAACCCAAGTCAGACCCATCTGTCTATCCATGTGCTTCTTTGGGTTCTAGCTGACATACCCCAGTCTGTTAAATAGATGGGCACTATTTCTCTCATTACCTGACTGCACTGCTCCCTACCTGAGCTACCCCTCCCCCTGGCTCCCTTCCAAAGCTATGCCATCTGCTATCCTGTTTTGTCTCAGCTGCAATTTTTTCTAGCAATTTTTCCTAATCTGCTGTCTGGTCACAGCTGGAAGAGGTAATTAGGCCCTTCTTTAACCCTTTATGGGCTGCTGCCATGTGGCCTGTCTCTCTCATAACTTCACCTTTCATATTTTAGCAAGAGTCCCAGGCCCCAAGCGATCCATACGTATTTTCAGAATTACACATAGCAGTTGGTGATCTACCTATTGTTAGGGCCCTTTTAACTTCTGCTTTCTAAGGCTCCTGGGGTGTAGGTTTGTATCACATGCAAGCACCAAGCTGATTTTGCTTAGTGAGCTGAATAATTCCTAATTTACAGATTCAGTAAACAGTAAACTTACTCCCGACCTTCCGCTCACACCAGCTGCTTGATGAGGAGCCCATCTGACATGTCCAGCTGCCTAATGGCTCCTCCCTGTGCAAAACCCCTGCAGAAGCTCTGGCTCATTCTCTGTTGGCATTTCAGAGGCCAGAGCAGAGTTGCTTACTCTGCACTGTGCTTTCTGTTTCATGCTAATTCCCTCATCTGCCTATGGGACATTAAACATCATCATGATACTGAAAATGAAGGTGTTGCAGATTTAAAAGCCTAACTAAAAAAAGCATTTTTAAAAGGTTCTGTCCTTTTGTGTTGAAAGGCCTGTCTGGTATTTATGGTTTTCTACAGTTGGCATAACCAGGCATGGGTGCAGGAGGAAATACTATCCTGGGGTGATCTGAGAGAGACCAGAAATTATAGATTCCCGGGGTATACTCATGGTGCTGCTCACCACATAATCTGCATCTCCAAGCTAGTCACATAGCTCATTTGGACCTCAGATTATCCTGTAATGGGGTGTAATAATGGTCTCATATTCCACAAGCATACAGTAATGAATTTAAGTTCATAAAGGACTTTTAAGTCTGAGGTTGGGCAGTGGTAGCAGCAAGCAAAGGATTATAAAGTACTTACTTGTCTGTATAATGCTTTAATAACCCACATTTAGTCCATTTCCTATACACCAGACTGGACACTCATTTTATGACACTGGTTTCTTTGTGGCCCTGGTAAAAGAAAGTACTGAGAGTGTTTCCTTGGTGTGCCAATGTGGAGAGCCCAGAGTAAGGAGTCTCATCTGAGTTCTACTGTTGTATTGGGTGAGGGCAATGCATGGAAGTTTCTTTTTGTAAGAACTAGTTGTCTATAGTTACTTTAAGGCAGCCCCTTAAATTTGTGATTCATATAAATCTTCATTGTAACCCTTATCTTTCTCTTAATAACAACAGGTTACTCAGAGAGAAAACACCCCTTAAACTTCAGGGCTTAAATTATGCTTGAATGACTAGAAACTAAGGTAGAGACTGTGTGGTATTGTACCCCACGTCTGCTCACTCCAAGTGTAAAGAATCTGCTTCTGAAGCATCTGGTAGTGCTCACTGCCAAAGGTTAAAGGTACTGAGTGAGTTGGACTTATTCAGTCTGTAAGTTTCTGTATTCTTTGCCTCTTTCATTGTCCGTCACTGTTTTCTAGGGCTGTGTGGGAGTGGTGTTGAAGAAGGATTTTAGGAAAAATTATCATTTTTTGTGGATCATGAAATCATGGTAAAATAGGTCTATAACAGGTTGCTCACAAGGCTATCTACTCCAGGCCCTATTCAAGGTGGGGTCATCCCAGCAATATTTTATGTAGCCTGCTCTTAAAAACTTCTAAGGACAGAGATTCTACAACCTCTTTAGGTAGCCTGATCGAGTGCTTAAATACTCTCATCATCAGAAAGTTCTTCCTATATCCAACCTAAATTTCCTATGTTAAAATATAAGCCTGTTATACTTGTCCTCTTGCCAGTATGCACTGAGAATATCATCATGCACTTTATAACAATCTCTGATGTATTTGAAGACTATTACCATATCCTCCGTTCATCTTCTCATCTCCAGGTTAACCAATTCCAGCTTTTACAACCTTTCCTTGTACATCATGTTTTTCAGACCTCTAATCATTTTTATTGCTCTCCACTGGCTGTGTCCAATAAGTGCAGTACCCAAAACTAGACACAGCATTCCAGGTGACAGCTCACTATTGCCGAATAGAATAAAAGAATCATTTCTTGTGACTGGCATGACACTCTTGGTAATGCATTCCAGTATGTTTGCCTTTTTTCCAACAATAACACATTGTTGACTTCTAGTCATTCTGCATCTGTCACAGAGTGAGATCCCCAGGGAGAGCCACCAGGGTCTTCACGGCCATGTGACCACGTAAACTCTGCCCCAAGGGCATCTTCTCATGTCTCCTGCCATGTCTTTGTTGGAAAAATAACTTGGAAGGCTGCCCATGAGCCTTTGCTTAGTCTTGGTTCACTGAACCTTACTCAAGCTCTCTGATCTATAGGCCCTTTGCCAGGCCTCTCTTCAGTACGGTGCCACACAAGACCTCAGGCCTTACGGGCCAATTGCATAGCTCCAACCATCCCTTTACCATGTCCCATACCTCACGGGTGTTACATTGCTGTAATGCTCTGTTGGCGTCTTGGCCTACTCAGACTCTACCCCTTTAATATAGCTAGGCCTTCTAGCCTGGACCCACTGTGTTGGGCCTAGCTTTGAGGCACTAGCCCACAAACTCCTCTTATTACTGGGCCCCTGGCCCTTGCAGCATGTGCCCCTCTGGTGCTGGGCTCTCTGCAGCCCCCAAAACTGTGCCTCTCTGGTGCTGGGGCTCTGCACATTTGTGTGTCCCCAGTGAGGCCGCCTCCTCCCCCAGTAGCATCTTCCTAGTCCACCAGTGCAAACAATAACACAAACCTAAGCCCCTGGGCTACAATATAACATTACTAATAAATGCAGCATTCTGCCCCTTTTAAGAGGGCCAGCTCCGCCCCGCCTTAGACTACCAGCCCCTTTTATCTCTGGGCACCTTGTGAGCCCCTAGAGTCTTACTGCATTTGAAGGTAGCAAAGCAGGCAGGCAGATGTATGGGGCAATTCTCTTGTGCAGGAGCTTCTTCTCCTGGCAGGTGCCAAAGAGAGTGACCCCAAGCCAGCCTCAGCCCTGAGCTTATATGTGCCCTGGGCTCTGACGCCTTCTGGTCAGCTGACCACCTGCAGGTGCTGACTAATTACCTTGTTAGCCTGTTATTCAGGCAACCTGCAGTTGTGTGGCTCTGTGTAGCCTGCCAGGCTCCTTTGCTAAACTGTTTATGCTCTTAAAGGCACAGGCACCCCAGGTGCCCTGTGACAATCTGCTATAACTTTCAGATCCTTTTCTGCAATACTGTTTCCTAGCCAATTTATAGTTGTGCACTTGACTTTTCTGTTCTAGGTGCTGTACTTGTATTTGCTGAACTTCATCTGATTTATTTTGGACCATTTTTCCAAGGTCATTTTGAATCCTAAACCTATTTTTCAAAGGGTCTGCTGTTTCACCCATTTTAGTGTCATCTGAAAACTTGCTAACTGTACACTCAGTTCTATCTTTTGAGTCTTTAATGAAACTATTAAGTCCCACTAGGGGGAATGCCTTACTAGACTTGGTGTTGGCTATGGGGGATGACCTGATAGGGGAGCTGCAGATTTGTGGTCACCTTGGGGACAGTGACCATCAATCAATCAAATTGACCATATGGCATAGGGTGGGAAAGATAACTAGTACAGTGATAGTGCTCAACTTTAGGAAGGCTAATTTCAGTGTGCTCAGGAGTTTAGTCAATGATGCACTGCAGGATAGGAGTATTGGCAAGATGGGAGCCCAGGAAGGGTGGTCATTCCTAAAGGAAGTGATCCTTAGGGCACAGAGGGAAACTATCCCATTGCGAGGGAAAGGAGGGAAAGGGGCCAAAAAACTTCCTTGGCTAAACAGAGAAATCCAGGGAAGCCTAAGGGCAAAAAAAAAAAAGAGGTATATAGGCAGTGGAAGGTGGGGGGAAGCTACAAAGGAGGAGTATACCTACTTGGCCCGCACTTGTAGGGAGGCAGTTAGAAAGGCCAAAGCAACTATGGAGCTGAAGCTGGCAACAGAAATTAAAGACAACAAAAAGTCTTTTTTTTAGGTATGTAGGGAGTAAAAGGAAGGTTCAGGGCAGCATAGGACCCCTACTGAACAAGCAAGAGCAATTAGTGACAGACAGGGGGGACAAGGCTGAGCTCTTTAATGAGTTTTTTCCTCAGTGTTCCTGAGCAAGGATCAAGACAAGTCTCCTAATGGGGTCTTAGATGGACATCAGAGGGACACCAACCTACCAACTGTTGATGCTGACTTGGTACAGAGTCACTTGGATGGACTGGACGTGTTCAAGTCAGCAGGCCCAGATGAGCTGCATCCAAGAGTACTGAAGGAATTGGCTGGTGTCATAGCAGAACCACTGGCACGGCTGTTTGAGCACTCATGGTGCTTGGCTCAGGTCCCGGAGGACTAGAAAAAGGTCAATGTGGTCCCTATTTTCAAGAAGGGGAGGAAGGAGGATCTGAGTAATTATAGGCCAGTTAGTTTCACCTCTATCCTTGGAAAAGTCTTTGAAAAAATTATTAAGGATCATATTTGTGGGAGTCCAACAGGAAAAGTAATGCAGCAGGGCAACCAGCTTGCATTCATAGCATGTAGATCATGCCTGACTAATCTGGTTTCTTTTTTCGACCAGGTCACAAAATGCTTAGATACAGGAGTTGAGGTGGATCTCGTTTACTTGGATTTTAGGAAGGCCTTCGATATGGTATCTCATCCCATTCTCATAAATAAATTAGGAGGCTGTGACTTAGATGATTACACAATCTGGTGGGTGGCAAATTGGCTTGGGGGTTGCACCCAGAGAGTGGTGGTGGACAGGTCAGTATTGACTTGGAAGGATATGGGTAGTGGGGTCCCACAGGGCTCGGTCCTTGGACCTGTACTCCACAAGATCTTCATCAGTGACCTGGATGTGGGCATGAAGTGTACTCTGTCCAAGTTTGCAGAAAATACTAAATTGTGGGGTGAAGTGAACACATCGGAGGGTAGGGAACAATTGCACTCCAACCTGGACAGGTTGGAAAAGTGGGCAGAACACAATAGGATGCAGTTCAACAAGGACAAAAACAGAGTGCTGCACCTAGGGCATAAAAATATCGAGCATACCTACTGACTAAGAAATGATGCTCTCAGCAGCTCAGAAGCAGAAAGGGATCTCGGAGTCATAGTGGACTCCAAGATGAACATGAGTCGTCAGTGTGATGGAATCATCAGCAAAGCTAGGCACACTTTATCATACATTAGCAGATGCATGATGAATAGATCCAAGGAGGTGATACTTCATCTCTCTGCGGCATTGGTCAGACTGCAGTCGGAGTACTGTGTCCAGTTTTGGGTGCCATACTTTAAGAAGGATGTGGATAACCTCGAGAGGGTCCAGAGGAGGGCCACTCATATGGTTAAGGGTTTGCAGGCCAAGCCCTATGAGGACAGACTAAGGGACCTGGATCTCTTCAGCCTCCGCAAGAGAAGGCTGAGAGGTGATCATGTGGCCACCTACAAATTCATTAAGGGGGTGCAGCAAGGAACTGGAGATGCTCTGTTCACCAGGGTGCCTCTTGGGGTAACAAGGAACAATGATCACAAACAGATTTAAACTGGACATCAGGAAGAACTTCTTGGTAAGGGTGGCCAGAATTTGGAATGGGCTTCCAAGAGAGGTGGTGCTCTCCTACCTTGGGAGTCTTTAAGAGAAGGCTGGATAGGCATCTGGCTGAGGTCATCTGACCCCAGAACTCTTTCCTGCCTAGGCAGGGGGTCGGACTGATGATCTGTTGAGGTCCCTTCCAACCCTAGCATCTATGAATCTATATTAAACAGTCCCAGTCATCGCTTGATACTTCCTGCCAGTTAGCAACTGAGCCACTGACAGTCATCTCTTTGAGTATGATGATTCTACTAGTTTTGCAGCCACCTTATATTAACTTAACCTAGGCTGCATTTGCTGAGTTTTTTAATGAGAATGCCATGGGAGACAGTGTGGAAAGCCTTGCTAAAATCAAGGGGTGTGTGTATGTATTTTCCTCTGAAATGTTTGGGTTTTTTGGTAAAAAAAAATCAATTTTTGACGATCAGAAATTGAATGCTTCTGATTTAGCAAGACTTGGATTTAAAATGTCATGATTTATACAATCTTATTCATGGTATTTTAAATATTTGGGTTTAGCAATGATATATGATTATTGTACAGAAGCATACAAAATGATTCCAGAAGATGGAGGGATATGTGATTGATCTTTTAAAAATGGCCTGTTGAAAATGCCTGCTTTTTCTTCTTGCAAGTCTGGTTATCTCTGTAGTATCTCTGATAATATTTTTCATGTTAACTGATCCATATTATTTTGCTACCTAGTTTAGAATTACATTTCATTCCACCCTGTTCGCCATTTCAAGGGGTAAGGAAGCACATGGTCCTTGTCTTGAAGAGTTTATTTAGTCTCTTAATCAAACCAGTATTGACAGCAATAGAGAGGACTAAAATCTTATTGTCAAAATGGCTTTGGTTGTGAGATCTGGGGTAGGTCTAAGGGATACAAACAGATCATAGACTGTTTCTGAAATCTGTACCATCCTCACACCACTGGGTTGTACAGCTAAAAAGTTCCTTTATTTGATTAGAAATAAACAGTTATGCCCTGTCTCCTGACCTTACTACTTATTCTCTGCAGCTGATTCCCCAGGCATTTCCTATCTCGTAAACCCACAAATCTGCATCTTCAAAGCTATTATTGGGAAACTCAAACCTTTCTACAGCTTCCTCAGCCCATTCATGTAGTATGCAATGCCCACTGCACAAACTCCATCTGGTTTCCATACTGCCCTCTTAAGAGCTTGTGTTGAGAGAAACTGTGATGTTTTAGTTAGAGCATGGACCTGCAAGTCAGGCAGTGTAACATTCACATGCCTACTGTGGCAGCCACTGTAATATCTAAACATTATATATTTTCTTATTCAAACCGAAGAAATGAATCTTCTGCAGGTATACCAAAGGTTACATAGCAATCTTATATCATTATTTCATGTTCCACAGCATTAGTAAGAGCATCAAGGAAGCAGTATTATTATGCCTGCTTTTTTCTAATTCCTTTTGCAGTTACAGTAGTCAACTTCAAAAGAGTTGAAAAGCAAATTGACCTTCTCTTTGGATTTTGACAGATTTCCAGGACTTTGAGGCATTCAAGACATTTGATCAGATTCTCAGTCCTGCTCATGGTATTTAAGGATGTCCCAAAGTCAGGCTTAAATCTAAGCAGCTCGAGTAGCATTTATGAATCTGAGTCCCAGCTTCTAGCAAAAAATTGTGGTGAGAGAAAAGTTAGAGTGGCCAGGATATCTTTACATAATAGCAATCACTTGTAGGCAGAATTGTGTGTTATTGACCTGGACAGTATAACAAGTAGAAGATCCCTGACACTCCTTCACTTCCTTGCCAGAAGTCACTTAGAACTGGGAAGTCTTAAAAGAAACTTAAGATCATCTTCACCAATTTCTATACCAATAACAACTGAGGTCTGGACCAATCTTTATAATGCAGATTAGTAGCTATATTGTTGGGATAGTTGCCTTGATCTCAAGAAATGTTTTAAACAATTTATAGTTTATTTTTTTCTTTATAGGTGTTCACATTTAGACATGGAATGACCTTGTTCAAATGCTTGGTTTTCTTTTTACAATTGTCATTAGCAATGTGCCTGTCATTGCATTTTTATTGTTGAAAAATTACCATTTCTAAGAAGCCATATTACATTTTTATCCCCTTTTGCTAATTGTTCTGCTTTAGGTGTTTCTAAGACATCTATCACTGCTGTCAAAGCCATAAAATAAAAGAAAGGGAGAGGGGGAGACGTACTGCAGAGCAGAAAGGTTTCCATGATCAAGGGAATTCTCTCTCTCTCTCCTTTTTTTTTACCATCAGACTAGTTCACTCAACCACATCCACAGCAATGAGTCTGGGACCATATATGCAAACAAAACTAAAACTGCCAACTAAACTACATGTAGGAAATTCTGGGGGCAGAACCCAAGATTTTCTGCTTCAAAAAATATAGCCGCCTTCTACTCAAGTTAAAGGAGAATCTCTAAGAGCTCATGCTAGTTATAAGGCTTGAAGCCTCTTTGCTGGTCAGCAAGTAAAATATGACATTATGCCACCCATATATATAAGCATGCACTTAAGCAGCTCTGACCCCATTTAGTAAAGGTTCACACATACAACATAAAGTATTACAAATGCATGAAACGCATGCATTGTATTTCAAACTTATTCAGAGTCCTGGACAGAGTTGACTGAAATTCAGAATTTCCTCTTCTAATTAATGGAGCAGCTGTTTTCAGTGTCTTAGAAAAAAGGATTCAAAGGTGACACAAGTATGTTTAAAATAGCTGCTCCCTTAATTCATATGTCTCCATTTCTTCTTCAAAATGTCAAATATTGTTACAACATGAAGAGGAGAGACTGATCTAGAAGGAAAGTTGTTTCAATTTGTACTATTCAGCAGCTATCTTTAATGATTTAAAAATGTAAAATAAATATCAAGAATATAATTTAATCTCATAACATGTTGGTAGTAGTAGCAGGGCATAATATAAGTTAATATAACTGTGATGCACATCAACATAGGTAAAGAAAAAGAAATTACCAAAAAGAAATTTCTGAAACAAACTTCTGAATTTCCTCTTGTCTTCTTTTCAATAACATTTTTTTTAAATAAACTAAAGTGCCAACATGGGCTGAATTCATTTGCATCTCAGGACCCAGCAGACTTCCTCCCCAAGCTGTGCCCTCTTCTCCCAGACCAAAGTAAATGGAGCTATCATTGGGCTTTCTGGTTAGAAGAGAAATGCCTGAGAGGCTCTGTATAGGATAAGTGGCAGCAGGTAAGAGAGGTCCTCTTTAGATGTTGGAGTACGTTACATCTCTCTAAATGGACCTGTAAGCAGTAGCTTTTCTCTAACCCCGTGACCCAAACTCTTTTTATCTGCAGACACTTGCCCTGTTCTAACTAACAATGTGTACCCTATGTTAGCACGGCCAGGAACAGGTGTCAGTTTCTATTGGTGGAAATATCTGAGAAATCTTTCTGGGACAGAGTGGGAAAGCCTGCAGCTGGCCCCTCTCCTCTTTTCTCTGTGCCTTCACCAAGCCAGGACCCTGGTCTAGGGACAGAGGGTGAGGTGGGGAGCAAGGAGTGTCTGCTCTTCTGCTTGAATCCTGGTACCCAGTAGTATCCTATGCCCCCTCTTCAGCCTGGGGATCCTGGTCGAATGAGTGAGTAAGGGGTTTTTGCCCTGCTGCTCCAGATACCTCCCGGACCAGTCCAGAACAGACTGGAGCAATGGGGCAATACCACTTACCCATTCTCCACAACTGGGTAGTCACAGATATGGGGAAGTACAGGGAGCTTCTGACCCACTGATTCACTCTCCTCCCAGACCAGACTGGGAGGGGAGCATGCAAATGTTTTCTCTTGCAAGAGTGACTCTCTTACAAAGGAGACCTTCCAAGTTGACTCCTGGAAGTGGTATGGTTCCTTCAGGAGAAACTGAGTGAATGCTTATACACCTGTTATTTCTACCAAGAGAACAGCGATTGTCCTGGAAGAAATGCTGTGTGAGGCCACTGATGAGAATTCCCATGCATTTCAATGAGAAACTAACAATCCTTTAAGTGCTTAAGTACTATACATGGCTTTGATAGTCATCAATGTATTAAAAGAATTGCTGCCTGATTGATGTCAGCAGTCATGTAATTTTGATGATCACTCCAAGTTTTTACCTGTTACAGCATAAAAAGTCTTTATACTCTTTACACTATATAAAAGACGTCACTGGAAAAGCTGCAAATTCTTTAGCTAAAGACGATAGATTTTCCGAGGTAGTTGAAGTTTGTTGATGTTACTTGTTCTAGCTGTCTTGGCACAGTGAGCACATTAAAAGAGGCTGAATAAAAACAATTAATCTTTGTGATGCTTGTGTTTTACAGCTTTGCTGAGTGTTTTCCCTCTTTGGTTAATGTTACCTTTTGACATTTCTGCAACTTGGCATTATAAGTGATGTCCAATTCCCAGTGGTGGTGCACATCAAAAAAGGACCACACAGGCTTATTCTCCACCCCTTTCCAATTATTATTATGGCCATGAACTTGGTTTTCTACACTGTCAGAGAAAACAGAAGAAACTTAGGTGCAAGGAAAGAAGGGCATTGACTGTATTATTAAGCAATGTATGGGCAAAGTTTTAACACTGGTATCTTTGAAAAAAGAATAGAAGAAATTGTATCTGGTTTGACATAAATGGCATATTGGTGATACAATAAAAGCTAAAGGGTTAAGATGATTCCTGGTTACAAGATCTAAAAAATATAGGCCACCCACATATTGTATGTTTATTTAAGAGGTAGAAAGTTGCAGGACAGGATATTTATACATAAAGGTAACCATGAGTATTACTGAAAGGTATTCCAAGGCAGAGATAAATGTAGCATGGGTTTTTCTTGGTCAGGTCTGTTAATAGGCTCTAAGTGAAGTAGGATTTGCAGATCTCATGCAGATATTTGGGACCTATGTTAAGTCTGGTGGCGGGGGGGGGGGATGTTTTCGCAAAATTTATGGTCAGGGATGCTTATGTCTGTAGGGGATGGAAAAGGATTTTAGCAATTTGGGGAAGAAGAGGAAAGTTCTTTTTTGTGGAGAAGGAAATAAAAAAGAGGTATCAAAAGGTTCTCTCAATTAGAAAGAGACAGGTTGGCTTCTGGCTTCTGGAATTGTCGTCTGGGGCTCTACACTTCAATTTTTCAAGGGAAGCATATGCTGATGTGGTGGGTCTAAGCATAACAGTCATCTTTGATTCTTCCCAGACCCAAAGACCAGTGTATTTTCTTATTATCTATGCTTTACCCAAGGCAATAAGATCAGAATGCAAGTATTACTAGCTGAGAGGTACAAGAGAGCAGCAAAAGCCTCTCCTTTGTTCCTGTCATATAAATGGCCTAGAATTCAAAATGGTTTGAACTAATAACACAAAGGAAGTAACGCAAGCCCACTACATTTTCAGAAAACACCACAAGTTAAATATTACTGGTTGCACCAGATGCAGTGACCAGTTTCAAAACTATACAGCATTAACCTTTAGAGATAACATTGTCAGAAATACCTAAGCACCTTAGAAACCCAAGTCTCATTTTCAAGAGTACTTAGGATTCTATGGGGCATCTGCACTGTTAATTAGGATAAGCCCTCAAAGGTCATCTTCACCTAACCTGACTTGCATGAACCAAGCAACCCATTCTATATTACCTTGCTGTGGCTACATATGAAACATAGAATGAAAGAAGAGTAATGTAGAGAGACTGTTTCCTCAAAGGGGCTGCCTACTATGTGCTTGGCTCTAACTCCAGGTAGCAGATGGGAAGTGGAGTACAGAAGGCCTAGAAATCAGAACGGAAATTGTGAAATTGGTGCTGATGGATTTCCTGAGTTTGCAGTCTGCAACAGCCAGGTGAGTAGTGAACATGCTGCTGGGAGACGAAAACAAGAGAGAAATTCACTCTTGGAACATAATGTTCAGGAGATTCACAAGAAAGTGGACTAGATCAGAGGTTCCCAACCACTGGGCTGCAGCCTGGTACTGGGCCGCAAAGTGTTGGCTGCTGGGTCCTGGCATGGGCTCTCCCTTGCTCAGACCCCCATCTGTCTGCCTGGGTGAGTGGCTTCTGCCACTGGCAGTTATGTGCGGAGTTAAAGCTCGGCGTCAAGGCAGCCCTGGGAGGGAGGCAGCTGGTTCCGTGAGCCCTGTCCCGCTCCTGTGCTGGTCCTCAGTATAAAAAAGGTTGGGAACCACTAGTCTAGATCATTATCAGGGGATAAAGTGGGTGCTGGATGGCATGCTTAGTGGGTTTGAATATCAGTATATCTCTGATTGTGGGACTAAGCAGTCATTTAGTTGCTTTTGAACCTGCTGGCCACAGGTCAGCAACATTTTTGGCTGGACTGCCAAAATCACCCCAACCTCCACCCCCACCTTGACTTGGCATGCCAGGGATGGGGGAGCCGCAAGGGGCCTGATCCTTATTGGTGGCAGTGGCTGGAGGCATGCCTCTGGATGGATGGCAGGGGAGGAGCTGGGATTGCACTGCCCCACCCCCACCCCCTCCATGTGCTGCAAGCCATGCATGTACCCACTGCCACCCTGGAGCCAGTGCCGGGGCTTTGGAGCCCAGTGCAGCTGTTTGCAGCCTCCTGGCTGCCTTCCACAGCTGGCCCAGGCTCTGGGCAGCTGTAGCAGGTGACTGGAAGGCTTCAAACAACTGTGCAGGGCTCCACAGTCCCGGCACTGTCTCCATGGTGACGGCAGCTGCTCACGTGCCTCTGGGCAGATGGTGGGGGAGGAGCCAGGGTTGCGCTGCCCCAGGCCCCTTCCCAGCCACGTGCCCAGAGTTGCGTACACAGCTGCCACAGCCATGGAACTGGTGCCCGGGCTGTGGAGCCCCATTCAGCTGTTTGCAGCCTCCTGGCTGCGGATGGCCTGCAGTTGCTGCCAGAAGCTGCCCACAGTCTGGGCTGGCTCTGGTGTGCCAAGGAAAATTGCCTTGCATGCCATACTCTGGCATGCATGATGGGGTTTGCCAGTCCCTGTCTTAAGCTGCTGACAGATGTGAAAAAACACAAACAAACCCCAAAACAGAGCTTTCCTGTAAGAGGAAGCATGTTAGTTCAACCCAGCTCCCCAGAGTCTGTATAGATTGCGTTCTTCAGCAGGGCTTTTTTGGAGCTTTTCTCTAAAGCAGATTCAATTAGCTATTAGATAAAAGCACCAAAAGCCCTGCTGAAGCAAACAATCTGTACAGACACTGGGGAGCCAGGTCAAATTAATAAAATGCATCTTCTGGGCATGTGCTGGGCTGGGCTCAGTGTGAGCGCATCCTGAGCTTAAAGTAAAGCACTGTTTTCCTTTTTTTCCATGTCTGTAAGCAGCCTTAGTCTCAAATGGCTGAGAGACTTTGGTTCTAAATAAAATACCTGTTATTATTTGCTTCTGCAATGACTATTTTTCAGGCAGCTACACTCGGAATGTTTTCTTCTTTGTAGAGAAAGGTAATTAGTAGGGGTGCACTGATAGAGATTTTGGCGGCCAATACCCATAGCTGAGTTTTAAGGAGACATATCAGCCAATACTGATCTGATTTCTGTTACAGCTACATGCAGCTGATAAGTCTGTTCTGGTGGAAAGGGAGCAGGGAGGGAAGGGGCATGGGAGGGCAGATTAAGGGGCTCCATGGTGAGGGAGGGAGTGGGGCAGGAGGTGCCCATCAGGGGCAGGGTGGGGCGCAGAACAGAGCCACAGCTCATCCGGCGGGTGCAGGGGGAGGTGACTCCCACCACTGCACACACTCTGGGAGGGCATGGGGGGTGTGGCCCTGAATCTGTGTGGGGAGATGGGGCGGGCTGCAGCTGAGGGCTGGGGCTGCGCTGGGCTTTTATCAGTGAGGGCTGGGCTGGACTGTGCTTGGGGCAGGTGGCAGCAGCACTGGGAGGAGGGGTTGGGGGGCTGTAGCCCCCCCCTGTAGTCCCCTTCCCAGTGCTGCCGCTGCCCACCCCAAGCTCAGCCCAGACCAGCCCAGCCCAGCCCCCCACCAGGAAGAGCCTGACACAGCCCCAGCCCTCAGCTTCAGCATGCCCTGCCACACCCCGCACAGATTTGGGGGTACATGCCCCCTATGCCCTCTCGGGGTACTTGCAGCAGTGGGAGCCACCCCTCCCTAGCGCCTGCCTCAGCCCCTGCCCCACTCACTCCCTCAGCTCAGGGGCCTTGATCTGTCTCCCCATGCCCCATCCCCCCCCTTCCCACCAGACTTACCAACTACACGCAGCTCTCCAAGCTGCTGGTCTGTGCGCCTCACTGAATT
The DNA here is from genome assembly GCF_000455745.1 of Alligator sinensis. Lineage (NCBI taxonomy): Eukaryota > Metazoa > Chordata > Crocodylia > Alligatoridae > Alligator > Alligator sinensis. The sequence goes on from NW_005841903.1 coordinate 3,916,861, forward strand.
TATCAGCCAACTTATCAATTGCATCAGGGCTATTTCCAATACACTCAATTTTCTTTGTATTGGTGATCCAATATTGGACCGATGTATCAGTGCACCTCTAATAGTTAGCCATGTTAGTCTAAAGTCAGGTAGAAGGCAGGATAGATATGCATCTTTATAGACCAACTAAATTAAAGTGGTATATCATAAGTTTTCATAGGTAGAGGACCTGCTTCATCAGATGCTATGAAGGGATTACAGCAGGCAGAGCTGCTAAATGGAAAGCAGTGATTAGAATTCAAATGGTAGAGAGGGGGGAGGAAAACAAAGTGAGAGAGGGAAGATGGGTAGGAGAGAGGAAAACAAAGCAGTTGACCCATTGTAGGACATAGGGCTTATAACATGAATCTGGGAAGAGTCAAAGACAACTATTATGTGTAAAGACACACTTTATGAGCATGTCACGTAACACGCTATGTCACACTGAATGTCTTATCTCAGGTCATGGGATAAGAATCCATAGCCTCAATTTAGACAATTTTAACACCAAGGATGTGGTCATCATGGGTGACCTAAATTTGCCAGACATCTGCTGGGAGGAGCAGACAGCCAGGTCTAACCGCTCACACAGGCTCTTAACTGACATAGAGGACCTCCTTCTTGTGGGCCACGATTCCCGGATAGTGCTTGGGAAACGGCCGCAGTTGCGTGTCGAGTGGGGCACTGGGTAGTGACACCAACCCAGACACGCTCGGGGATGCCAGGTGTAGGAGAGAGGGAGAAAGAGCGCGATACTGAGACAAATGGTATGTGAGGAAAATTTATAAGTTTACTTACAAGCCAACCAGATGATTAACGAGTTGCAATAACTTGATGAATACAGGAACTAATTACAAGGACTATTTACAGTAGCAGGTGGACACAGACGACGTGGTGTGGGTAGAAAAACGAACAAATGATGGGTAGCGCCGAGTGACGAGTAAGGTGTAGTCGTGAAGGTTGACTGCAGCCGAAAGTAATAACAATACAAGTATGATGCCTAGTTGGGCAATACACAGGGCGTTCCGGATTGTGTGTGGTCTAACTATAAGCTATAGCAGCCTATGCTAGAAATCTAGCTAGAAGCCTAGGGGTCTGTCCAGACGGCAAGACAGGTGATCAGGCTGTCTTTTAGATCTGATCCCAAGGACCGGAGTCTGGGAGCATCTGGGGACCCAACGCCGAGGTGCGCAGTCCCCTTTATAGACTCCCTAGCCAATCAGGGTCCCCGCCTTGATGGAACACTCTGGGGGGCCTCAGCATGCTGGTCCGGCCAGTCACGC
>NW_005841903.1:3918999-3920538 GCF_000455745.1 Alligator sinensis
GTTCTAAGTGTGCAGTAGGGGTGTGTTAGGTTGTGGCTTTCTAAATACCGCACTCCCGCTTGTCTCAATGGGAAGAAAGCACCTAGCAGCTGATGTTTCTCATCGAAAATAGTGAGATTTACCCCTCTGCTTACATTCCACCCTCCCTCTGGCATGGGAGTGCTATTAAGGAAAAGGAACCATGAAGGCTGGAGACTATGGGCTTGCCATGGTAGGAATTGTACTTGATCTTCATCGGTGCCCCACTTCCGAGCCCCCCAGGGGATACGATGACAATCAATTGGCTCTACTTTGTTACTCCCTAGTCCCCAACTCCTACAGTTTAGGCTAGAGATGTTTTTCTCTGTTATTTGACCTGACGGCCAGTAGTACGCCGTCATTTTACTCCCGCTTATGTGTGTATAGTTGGGAAAAGAAACTACTTGGCAACCTGGGCAAGGTATGGGACCATTGACTCTACAAATAGAGGTTCCACACAATGGTCCTCATACCTCAGAAAACCATTTTGCGATATTAAGGGGAGTAACATACGCCTCTAGAACATTGTCCTCGATTGCTGTGGGCTTCGGGATGCAAGCGGTTACCCACTCTGGATGTGGGCCGGTGGCATTCGCCCAGATTTCAATCAACCAGAGCACAGAGTTCCAATGTAGTGGGTCCTCCTCAGTGCTCGCCTCTGGTGTTGCTTGAGTTAGGAGCAGGAACAGGTGGATGGTGGTGAAAGTCGTCACCATCCTTGCACTATTGGTGACCCCAGGTAGGCTGCTAGACAACAAGCTGGGGATGACTTGCCCGTTAAAATAGATGCACATCTGAAAAGAAAACTTATCACCTAATTAGTATAAATGTATATATAGACAATGTTACGCCCGATTATTAATTGGGAAACCCTCCCCCTAACTCCTTCGGCTCAACCAATTATGGTGGGCCAGGAGGGTGCGTGGCGGTGTGGCTGCTGTTAGGGAAATAAAGTAAGTATTAGGATAACTTCCTATTTTTTCAACTGTCCCAGGAAGAGGCGTCGGTCGCGTTGTTATGGCCGTGGGTACTGCTAGTCATACTCTTTCTTTTTCGTTGTAGCAAGGTTTCCAAGTAGGTGGTGTAACCGCTGGTCTTTCCTTCCATAAATCTTTGACTTTGTTTAGTGAGATTAGGACTTCATCATTGAATTTGATCCAATTTTTATAACTACCATTGCCCCGTAGGCGGAGGCTCTCCTTATAGAGGCCGATATGTCTCTCAACTACCCCGTTGGATTGGGGATGGTATCGTAAATGGTGATGCCAATTGATATTATGTGTGGCTGCAAATTGCTCAATAACTTTAGAGGTGAAAGGCGGCCCTCCATCTGAATGTATTTCAGCTGGCACTTGCCAATGAGCGCGTGCATTTATTAAACTTTCTTGAACCTTTACTGCAGTTGTTTTTCTGATCGGGAGGACAAGGAGCTGTCTTGTTCCTAGGTCTACTATAGCTAAGCCCTTGTTAGGCATTTTTGCCTCTGGTAGGGGGCCTAATATATCAATCTGCCAGGTTTTT
>NW_005841903.1:3924896-3925339 GCF_000455745.1 Alligator sinensis
CCCCTCCTGGGGTGATGTCACTTACCCCTCCCATCTTGTGAGCTGCGCCTTCCTTACCCGCAACGTCCGTTAGGTTTTTTGCGCCTTTTCTTCGCCAACCGTATTTTTCTCCTCAGCGTCGCCGCCATTTTGAGACTTTAACCTTGCAAGTTTTGCATTCTTGTTGGCGACATCTTCGACCAAGGCCTCGATGTCACCGGCTTGGTTCGTTGCAAGTCTTAAGAGCTCAGTTATTGTTCTAAACATTATATTGATAACTTTTCCTTTTTTCCAGTTTTCTCCTCCACATCTCCACTGGGAGGACTCTCGCCCCTTTTCCTCTAATTGTTCCCTGAACTCCATTAGGATTTCACTCTCTCTACTCTCCTCACGGAGAGTGGGGCAATTGAATCTGTCCGACGGTGTGGCATAGCCGCTACTCTGTTTTACATATTTGATGCATC
>NW_005841903.1:3928773-3954903 GCF_000455745.1 Alligator sinensis
GTACTTTTTCCTGCCATGGCAGGGGGTCAGACTAGATGATCTCCTCAGGTCCCTTCTGACCCTACCAACTATGAAACTATGAAACACAATCCAGTCTGTGGATCATTTTTTGTTCCATAATTTCCCATTCAAGTTTGTTGTTAAAGTTTTTTTTTATGTAAGAACAGGCACTGTGGGGTCAGCAGTGGACTGTCCAGGGATGTTAAAGTGTTGTGCCACAGTTAAAGTGTTGTGCCACAGGCTTGTCTCTCTTTCTCATACTGATATCAGATTGGTGCTCATTCATTTTTACATGCAGGGAGCTCCCTGTCTGTCCAATTGGTAGAGTTATAGGTAAATGACACTGTTAGAGGTATAGGTAAATGAATCTTGAATGCTACAGTCTACATACTATTTAGTCTACTGAGAATGTGGTCTGCATTGATGAGGGGGCACAGTTGCTATCTGGGTCTGGAGGAAGGTCTGGAGTTAGTCTGTTGAGGTAAGCCAGCACAGGTTTGTCCCGTGTGTCTACCTTGAGGTCATCATTTTCTAGGATGGATTGGCAGTCATTAATGATGCGTCTGAGGTGTTCAAGTTGGGAGCTGTAGGTGACAACCAAAGAGATTCTGTTGTCCTTGCCTCAGGTTTGGTACTGTAGCAGGTCAAAGTGGGGTCTGAGTCTGGGTCTGTTGATCTGAGTGGCTACGGTTTTAGGATTTTTTTTGTAATTGCAAGAATCCAGATCCTTAAGGTGTACACCCTGGTCAGTGGGATGAGGGCAGATATGGTTGTAATGCAGAGACTGACTATAGACAATGGATCTAGTGCTGTGCTTAGGATGAGAACTACTTTTAATTTTAATTTCATTTTAATTTTAATTTTATTTAGCTTTTTATTGATTTTGCAACTGTATTATGCACTTTTTTTTGCTGAGACCTAAAGATACCTTCACAATTTACAAATACATTGTTATGCATATCACTTCTGTAATTGATATTTACATTATAGCACAACTCTTAAAAATCATATCACAATTTAGATTAGTATACAATAACTTGCATCATTTGCCCACAGCTAAACTGAGGTAACAAAACAAATGTGGTTCAAAACAAATATACTTCAATGCAAGTCTGGCTATTATAATTTTGGAATAAAAGTGACTAATGTTAACTTAGATAAAATGACATGGTTACTGATCTTGGTTAAAGTCTGTCTCTTTATTCCAAAGATGAGCAGTTACACAGGGAGTTATACCTCATTAATTAAATCCATTTCACTTTATCACTTTCATTCCTTTGTATATCTGGGCTAAGATTTAATTCTTAAAAAGGAGGGGAAACAGAGGCAAGCTTTTGTATTTCAGATACAAGCTCGTGCAGTTAGCTGGCTGTGTGCATCAGTAATGAATCATAGACTTCAAACATGTGAATGTTCACTAGCAGCTGCTGGTATGGTAATGGAAAATATTACGGGTTCCAGAACTTACAGTGATATACTTTGGTCTGCAATAAAAGTAAGCAGAAACTGTCACTGAAAGGGGCTATATCCTACTGCCTTTAAAATCAACTAGTAGCTGCTAGCCATTAGATAGAACAGGCATATAGCATTGGGCCTCTGTTTTTATGCATATTATTGTGTCACCAGAATTTTAGAGGGAATGCTTTATAGTCATATAATTGCATATATATTGAAAAAGTCTACATGTATCCTGTTGGTCAGCTAGAGGCTTCTATTGTATTGTGAGCTACATATCTTTCTTAAGTGTATTTAGGATCTAAAATAATATGCTAGATTATTAATAATAATTTCTAACTTTCATGCAAAGATGTCTAACAAGTCCTACTTCCTCCCTGTACGATAACCAAAATGTAATTTGTTAATGGACAAAACATTACTCACCCTAGGCTTGTACCTGTATCCAGTGCAATCAGTTTCAAAACTCACTGATATCAGTGGCCCAGGATCAGATCAGCTGACCAGCCCTCATTACAGAAGCATAAGTGACAGCAATGGTTAATTTTTTTTCATGATATTTGGAATCTGTATAACTTTCAGAGACTTCAACCCATTGAGCAGTTTGCCACTGCATGAAAGTGATCTTTCTGAGATTGAATAAAACTAGTTCAGCTATTTTTGGGCATAAGAAATGAATCCTGCTCATTAAAAGTCATTGCTGCAACATTTTCACAAATATCTCTGCAGCCAAAACAGCTGAGGGCAGAAAGTTTAGATGTCAGCTAATTAGCCATACTGAGAAATGGTACTGCTAAGTATTCTGAGGAATACTTGACTGTTAGGGGACATTAAAACTCCCTCTTGCACAGTAATACAGAAAAACCTTGTTATTTCAATATTGGATAGTTCAAAGTGTTGTATACCTCAAAGTCATTGTCACTCCCCAGCCAAAACTATAGGTTTTTGTATTCATTACAATACGGATAATTCAAAATACATCTCCATTGAAATTCAAAGCTGTTTTCTGATCCCTTTGACCTGGAAAACTTTGTTAATTTGAAATGCAGGGCACCAAAAAATACTGACTTTGAAATGCTGTTAAATGGGTTCAAAATAAATATGTGGATAGTAATTTGTATGTATCCAAATTCTATAGGTGGGTACAGACTTAGTTCACCCGCATGAGCCCCTTACTAACTGATAGGAACAAGTGAGGAGTTCTGTCAGTGACTGATTAAGCAGATTTCATGGGAAGTAGCAAAGAGTTTGTAATGTAGACCAGTGGCAATGATCTAGGGGCCCTTTTTCTTCCGCTTAGATCAATCTAAGTACAGAACTGTCCCCTGACCCTGATTCCACCAAACCTCCAGCATCTCTGTTCTCATAAAACTGCCTCCGACTGTGCATGTACCTGGGACTGCTGCCCCCACCTCCTACCCCCGCAGACTCCCCTGTGCCCAGGCACTTGATAGCCTGAGCCCTAGCCAGTCCATGTGATCCCACCTTGTAGAACACACCCAGCCTCCAGGGATTCCTATGGCAGGAGGTCCCCAGGCCTGTCACATGTAACATGGTCCCTGCAGAGGCAGAATTTTGTGGCCACCTGGCCTGGCTGCCCCTCACCCTCATACTGCAAGGCAGGGAGCACACAGACCCCACCCTCCCTCCAGCCATCACCTACCAAGCTCTTATTACATGGCACTCCCTGCCGGAATGGTACCTTAGTCTGTAGCCTGGAAAAACTGAAGTCTGGCACAATCAGGGGTGGTTTGGCATGAAGGAATTTGGCATGTTTATGAAATAGATAGCTGAAATAATAAGAGCCACCACCAAAACACAGGCCACATACCAGGCTGGTTAGAAAACTAGGTTACATGACTCAAGGTATTTGATTGGGGTTGAATGCAAAGGCAAGGGCTGAGTATTGTTTGAGGGAATGGTATGGGAAAGGAAGCTGGAAATGCAAGCAAAAAAACAAACAAAACCAAAAACAAAAAACAGTCTCCAGCTATTTGTTTCTTTCTATATTTTGAGATATAGAAACCTGTAAATTCTGTGTAAGTGCAACTCTTCTTGAAAGGATGCGTAGGTGTGTAGCAGTAGTGCGTAGTCGCTCAAGGTGGCTCAGTGTCCCCAGTAGTACAGGAACTCAGTTTAACAAAAGGGGGCAAACAAATCACATTTTTTACACCCATAGGCATCAGAACTGCAAGCTGTAACCCAGCGAAGAAGCCTGATAACAAAATTACCCCTTTCAACAATGCAACCTAGAATCCCAGCTCCAACCAGTCTCACAAGGACCCTTGGAGGTGAGAATTTTCATCATCTTGTGCACAGCTTAAGCTGTCCCAGATGGCAAGCACTCCCACAATCACACTGACCACATTAACTTCTACAGCCTTCTCAGTGCTACTCACTCGGGTCCTGCTCTGTAGCAGCAGTCAGATCTCTCTCTGCTGGGGTCTACTCTCTGGGAAAGTTGATCCTTCTCCCAGCGGCATTCAGACCAGGCTCCTCCACAATCTCCTTGAGGCCTCTTTCTGTGCTGCTTGGAGCATATTAAGGAACAAGGTCTGTCCTTTGCTTTAACCACTCTGGCTCTAGGCAGCCTTCCCCCTCTTCCCTCATGCATGCACACATGCACACGCACACACTTCTTCTATTGGCTGCCCAGCTCCTAAGGCTGGTTGGGAGCCCTAGTTCAACCCAGCTCCATGGGTCTGATTTTCCTGGGCTTGGAGTGCCCCCATCCCTCTCTGCTTAACCCCTTGCTGCAACACAGTGGTGGGGGGCTACATAAGTAAGAAAGATTGCATCCTAGAAATATCTGACTCCATCATCAGCTTCTCCTTCTGATGGAAACAACCCACAAAGCCCCAAATATTGGCTTACTGCTCAGTTCAGAGAAGGTATAATGATAGTACTGGCAGGGCTGGTTGCACCATCTGTCAAGGTTGCCTGATGCTCTCATAATGAGATCTTATTTTCATCTGATTATAATTTTGCCAGACTTCATCTGTTCAGACTGGAATTTCCAGGCTGAGTGTAATATCTTGAAGCTTGTACAGTGGAACAAATGTTTATTACATACAGACATTTATATACAACTATTTACAGTAAGAGATAAGTCTTGTGACTGCCTGTTCCTGTTCTACCACCTAGAAGTTCTTGCTGACCTAATCCAGAGTCTCAGGGTAGACTCAGCTCCACAAGACCATATATCCTGTATAATCTATATGTTCAGAAGGCCTTATTCTATGTTACACTGACTGAATGTCTACTTTTTTTCTGTCCAAACAGTTCATCCATTCCTGAAAATGACACCAGTGGAAAACATGTTATTTTGTCCTAGTTAAAAATAATGGCGATACCTTTAAGAAACTCTAGCAATATCATCCATACTTTAGAGCATAGCCTTAAACTTTGGTAAGGGTTGGTTTTGTGTCAGTGATGTGGCCTTTTCCATATTGGGAAAATACACCTACACTTGGTCAAGTGATGAGCCTTTGCAAAAGTGCCATTTGTATGTGCGTAGAAGAGATTTCCTGGAGCTTCAAGGCTAAAAGATCCAAAGATTCCATCCATGCTGGGTGTACAGTAGAACAGCTCTCTCCCTGTAATTATAGCTCTTGGCTGCTTTGGGGCATGCTAGTCCTATCTGGAAAAGCTGAGAGCAGAAAGCATTTCTCTCCTGTGATCTCAATGACCCTGCCACTGATGTCAGAGCATTATGAAGGAAGCTCCCTGATTGGAAAATAGAAGTTAAATGCAAAGGGCCTGGGCAAGTAGATTAGGACTCATGAGTGGAACTGGAAGAGGATTATAGGATTAGCTATGGGGAGGGCAATTATTTTGAGCAGAGGGCCGCTTACCCAGTTGTGGCAAGCTCTCAAGGGCTGCATGGGTAGCCCTGCCCCTTGACTAGTGCCCTGCCACTTGGTCACCATCTTGGGACCAACCTCCCAGGGCCAGCATCAGTGGGCCCAGAGCAAGGCGCAGGCTGGTAGGGGTTTGTGGAGCCAGGCTGGGCTGCACCAGCAGGGAGGGGAGGGAGCTGGCCTGGCTGCATAGAGCCCCTGCTGGCCGGGACCCTGTACTGCTGCCACCCTGTTCTGGGACCTGCTGGCGCTGGCCCCGGGACACACTGGTGCGGGCCTCATACTCCCACTGACTCCCTGCCCGCTCACTCCCAGTGCCCCCCAGCCCTGCAGTACAGATGGGGGGCAGTGTGTAGCCCTGACCCCCTACTCACCAGCAGGGAAGGAGCTGGTGCTGAGCACAGAGAAAAGTGGCCCCTTGCCTGCCCTGTGGCCTGCTCTCCCTGCTGCTGCCTGCCTGGAGCTCCCACACTGGGCAGTACAGAGGCAGTGGTGGCAAACACTGCCCAGCACAGCAAGCGGGGGAGCTGCTTTTCTCCATGCCGAGCAGCTGCTCCCACCATGTGCAGCCCGACGGGTGAGCCCAGAGCCAGCGTGGGGTCCAGGCTGGCAGCGGTGGTTGGTTACAAGTTGATGCTGAGTGTGGGGAAAAGTGGCCCCTCCCCTGCCAGGGCCGGCGCCCCATGCTGCAGCCACTCACAGCCCACGTGGGGCTGCCTGTGCCTGCTTAGGACAGCCCCATGTGGGCTGTGAGCAGCTGCAGCAGAGAGCACTGGCCACAAGCAAGTTTCCCTCTAAGGTGTGTGTGTGTGCGTGGCCACGTACAACTAAAAGTGTGGCCACACAGCCTTTTCAAGGCCACGCACCAGGAGGAGCTGAAGGTCAGCTCCTAGGTGAGGTGGGGGTGGGAGCCTGGCACGGGCTCTGCCGGCTCCAGGGAAGTGCTCTGCTCCCCTGCATCCGGGCCGTGGAGTGGAGCACTTCCCTGGAGCTGGTGGAGCCTGTGCCAGCCCCCCGCCCCAGCCTCCATCCCTGCCTTGCCTCACCTCGGAGAGAAGCCACTGCCTGCCCTGAGTGAGGCCCCACCAGCTCCGGGACACTGCTCCCTCAGCAGCCCCTGGCTCCAGCCCCAGCCTCCAGCCCTCAGCCCCCTTCAGTAAGTGTCCCACTCTAGACTGAGCATGCTCATGGACTGAGGCAGTGTGCTCACGGACCGCTACTCCTTAGAGGGATCAATGGCCACGGGGCAGGCGAAGGGCCACTTTTCCCTGCACTCAGCTTTTCCCCAGGCCGCTTTTCCCCAGGCTCCTTCCCTGCCTGGGGTCCTCCCCTTCACCCCCCCCCCTTACCAGTGCTGGGACAGAAGCCTTTTGGCTGGGGGGGGTGGGGCTGGGCAGGCCCTGCTGTTGCCAGAGCCCACCAGGGCTTCCCCTGGGTCCTACTGCCCCTGGTTCCTGTCATTTTTGACAGGAACCAAGGGCAGATAAATATTAATTTTCTAAAATTTTTAGGGGCTCCACGGACCAGATAGAATGGCCTCGCAGGCTGGATCCAGCTTGCAGGCTATATTTTGCCCACCCCTGGATTAGCCGAACATGGAGACTGGGACTAGAATTTTGTGGTGGGAGGAAGGGCCTCTTAGAACAGGCCAGAAAAAGACTGGAAAGTGAGAAGAGATAGATCTGACAAAGGTGTGGAGGAAAAGAGACTAGGAAAAAGTCCTAGATGGTAGTAAAAGATTGGATAAGGAATCCTAGAGAGAGGTCTGAGACTAGGAGCTAAAGAATATAAGCATGAGGGTGGGCAACTGGAAATCAGAGAAAGAGCTGGGTCTGACTTTACAAGGTGACTAGAACAAGGAGTTGAGAGTACTTTGATTGGTTAGATACAAGACTGGAGGCAGAGAAGAGCAAATCCTGAGAAAGAAAGGGAAGATTATTATCTGGAAGAGAAGATAATGCAGAAGAGTACATGCCCACTAAGATTACTCCTCTTCAGAACTTGAAATGGGAGTCATGATTCCTTTGTCTCAGCATTCTGCTGTCAGTAAATGTCTAAGACATCCATTGGCCAAGAGCCTAACTGCCTCAACTGCTGGTTCATACAGAGCAGTGGGGTGATGCAGGAGATCTCATTAAAGGTACCACACCACCTGGCTCCTGTGTTAGGAGGTAAGTGTTCTCCTCCCTCATCCAGCACCCTGTGCCTGTATCAGATACTTGGTGGCAGTTACTCTTCCGGAAACCACTGCAATTACTGCCCTCCCCTGCCTGCCCCATGACAGACCTACTGCAGCTGCCTCATGCTTCTACCGGCATGTTCTTTTGTGACAGAAGGACAGGTTGCTAGATGTGGTGCCAAAGCTGAGATTTGCAGCCTGGCTTGTCCCCTCTGATTCTCCCATGCTCCCAGGATCAGTGAGGGGGAAATGGTGCTGGTGTGTGAGACTCTGCAGGACCAGCCTTGGTGGTGGGGGGCAATCCTCAGGTACACTGGAAAAAGCAGGGCACAGCACAGTTAAGTGTTGTCTCCACTGCCTTCACTTGGCGCCCATGAGATCAGTGGTTCTGAAGCTTTTTAGCCTTAAGTCATCACAATCCATTATGTAGTAAATGGTAAAAGAAAGTCTCCCTGCATCATAATTTCTGTTTTCAAGCAGGTATTTGGAAAGGAGGTCAAACAGGACTGATGGAATGCTATTGGTGTGCTGTAGTACATGAAGACCACAGGAGAGATTCCTATAGGGCACTTTCAGAAAAAAGGAGGAATTAAGCAATCTACTGAAGATCTGTTTTGCATAACTGGAGGAGGCCATCTTAACATTGGTGAACTGCTAGATTACAAGTGATCAAACTGATAGTACAAATTCTCTGAAAATGGTACTTAATTCACAAACCACTGTGGCAGCGCTAATCCTGACTATTCATCAATGCAGCAGTTACTCTGCCCCTGACAGTAGTGATAATACATTTAGAAATGATGAAAGAACATGACACTTTCTGGCTATGTGGTTAGACCCTGAATGATTACATCATGTCTTAAACATCAGTATATGAAAGTAGGTGGTATTTTAAATGTATATATATTGCAAGGTTGAAAAATGATAAACAAAGAACTAATAACTTGAGATGTTGCTCAGCCAGCTAGACAAGTTTTTCGTGACCATTTCTTTACAACAGCTGTTTCTTCTTCTTTTGACATGTTCTCATAGTCAATATTTACTTCATAAAACTTAATGTGAAACAGGATCTTACACCCCTGCAGCTGTCTTTCAGCTCTACATTGTATATTCATTCTGCTTGTTCCTTGCCATAACCAGGGGTTAGGAAAACAGCTTGGAGATTAAAGAAAATTACAACTTTCTTGATGGTCATGCTTTTTCTTGTACATCTCCAAGCAGTCTGCTTGCTTTCATTAGCAAAGAGCCAGGACACAGATATTGTTTGACAATAGGGACAGACATTACACATAAACCAGTTTAAGTGATCAGAAACTGGTATAAATCTGTAACGGAACAGATGTTCAGTGCACATAAACCAGCTTCAAAACGGCTGAAACCAGTTTGAGATAAAGCTGGTTGAATGTAGTATCAAACTTAACTGATTTGGCTCAAACCCATTTATGCAACATCTGTCCCAGACCCCTTGCTGGTTTAAGATAAACCAGACACTCCTAGCATCCTGACATGCTCTCTGGGCTGGGTAGGGCTCTCTGCTTCACAGCAGGGCTGTTCCCTCCCCTCTGCTTCACAGGCACAGAGCATCTGCACGGCTTCTCCCTGATAAGCATGGATTATTCCCCACTCCCCACTGCCTTATACAGACACCTCAGTATTAGCTAGCAGACCATGGGCTGGCTACAGTCTGTGCTGTGGGAGAGGACAGAGGCAGATAAGCTTTTTGGAGCTAATCAACATGTAGCTTAATGTCCTTCCTTGGAAGAGCTTTATAAGAAGAGCTCCATTTATTAATGGAGAGAGGGTTTGTTTTCTTAATGGGTTCATAAACACTGAGTGGGGGGGGGGAAGGGGAGGGCGGGGCAGAATAATCAGAGCATCCTGCCTCGGTCTGGCCATGACCCCTCAGCTCAGCCCTATGGAAGAGCAGGGAGGGCTGCTCTAGTGCCCCCTAGCTTCTAGCCTGAACCATTGTAGGCACGTGCCTGTATTTCTGGGATGTCTGTCTGGATTACAAACTGATTTAGCCTAGCCAGGTTAGGCTAACCTGCAAAGGTTGAATCAATTCAGGCTCATGCTTTTTGAATGTCCCTAGCCCTGGGGAACAGCAACTTTAGGAAGCACCTCTTGTTTCTTTTACCTACTTTGTCAATGCCCTGGTTTGAAATTCATTTTGCAAGCACCTCAGCAGCAAGGTTCTCAAAGGTAAAGAAAAAGGGCTGAGGTAGATGAGGAATACTTTTATTTTTTAATTTCTCCTGTGATTGTCAGGGTGCTGCTATTTCACATCCCATTATTGCTCAACATCAACACAGTCCATCTCTGAAGATGATCTGACAAACGTAAAAAGCATCTTATACAGAAGGATTTTTTTTTTGAAAACTCGTTACTCTGGGCTTTTGTGAAAACTCCTCATCCTCTTTCTCCTGCCAATCTTTTCCAAACACAGCTTTTCCTTCTTGCTTGTCCTACAATCATATTCTGTCTTCTACATCTGAACAGATGAACAGAACAAAGTTTTCAGCCCTTCTGAAGATTCATGTAATATCTAACTTGCCTTCTCTTCTTGTGTTGGACTCAAATAGTGTTTTCCCACAAAAGCACATCCAGCGGATTTAACTGAGCTGGTAATACTGTTCAGAACACTTGCTTTGGGCACAGTTCAGCTCTGTTCAATTCTTTAAGACCTTATTGACAAATGCTGATAACCAAGGGCTGCCAAAGTATATAAAAAAAAGGGTGGAGGGAGAGCAGAAGAAAGGAAGCTCTCTCCAGTCTTTGTGAGTATGACCCACCAAATAGTGTTCATTGTTTTTGAGGTTTGATGTGACTGGCATACCGCAGAACAATATTGAGTAAAAAAAAAGGGTTGGCTACCAGTCCACTAGTCACTTCCAGTACGCACTTTGCTGGTCCATGATTACCTCTGGTTCTCAGTCACTTCCAGTCTGTGGTGTATCAGTCCACAGTCTAAAAGGTTGGGAACCACTGCCTGGAGGTTTAACAGCTGTGTCACTGTCATAGGATACGGATACACACTCTTGCTCCAGGTATTATATCTGAATGGTTCTGTAGTAACATAAATGTAGCAAAACTGCTCCACCTGTAACCCTGCTTCTTCCAGGGTCAAAGCTGGGAATTAGCAGCTCTTTCACCCCTTCTCAAGCTACAGATATACATTTGTTCATACCTTCTATTTCTCATCTGAAAATTGGGGATGTTTCCCTACCTTACCAGGATAGCTGAGGGATAAATATTAAGAATTCAGACACTACGGTGGGCCATAAAAGTACCTAGAATAGATTTATATGTATTTGTAGCCTATGTTATCAGCAGAAAAAGTTAGATCTTTCTAGATACTTGTGACAAAGTGGGGCTCCCTGTCTAGCCACAGTGCTAGGTTCCCCACTTGCCCTTGGGCACATCTCCCACCTGACTTGCCTTCCATGCCTTGTTCTTAATTAAGGTGTTGATTAAGGCATGAGGCTGCCCATTCGTGCCCTGATGCCAGGGGGGGCACTATCTGTGGCTCCATACCTCTCCTATACCGCAGCCCATGCCTCGCAGATGGCAGCCAGCTATTAATCACACCAGCCCCACACTGGGCTCTAGAATCCTCCACTCAGGCAGCCTACTCCACCTTCATTTGGGCTACCTAGCTCCCTGAGGTTATTTCTCCTCTCGGGCATGGTCCCCCCAGGACCTTTGGCCACACAGGCCCTGGCCTCACCTCCAAGGTCAGTCAGGACCCCAGGCCCTCAGCTCTGGGTATCCCTTGTGGCAGGCTCCTGGCTCTTTTGACCATTCTGGTCCTGGCCCCAGCATTGACTAGTTGAGGGTATTCTACCTCAGGCCTCCAAGCCTCTAGCCCCACTCTCTCTGGGGTCTGCCTTTCAGCCCCTACTAGGGGTTACTCGCCCAGTGGTGGGAGCTGGCGTAACTTACACCATGGCTGGTGTTCCAGGGTCTCACAGGACCTCTCACTCCCACCCTGGAGCAGCATGTCATTGTGCTCTCTATATTATGCCCCCCTTCACTCAGGGCTCCACACCGCCCCCTTCACTCAGGGCTACTTATCTCTTCCCCCTCACTTGGGACTCCACACCACCCTCTCACTTGGGGCCATGGGGCTTACCTCTCCAGTGGGCTCAGGTGGCCATAGCCATGCCTAGCCTCAACTCTCCTGCCTCAGAGTCTCTTACCCCACAGGGCTCAGATGACCGTAGCTATGGCTGGCCCTCACTGGCCCTCCTCAGGGTCTTTTGGGGTCTTGCACCCCACAGGGCTCAGGTGGCCACAGTTATGCCTGGCTCACAACTGCCTCCGGTGTTATGCAAATCCACCTGAAGGTGAGGGTTAGGGTTAAGATGTACCTACCCACCTTTTACCAGGATGATAACTGGTCTGGCATTTCCTGGGGGCTCTCACACCACTGAGAGCCCCACCAGGTCACCCGCTCCCAGCAGGGTGTAGTTTTAGGTCATGCCCAGGACCAGGAGCCTCCTAGCCATCCCCTACAGCTCATTCCTTACCACCAGGAAGATATGAGCAGCCTTGCAACCAGGCAATGTTGATGCCTGACCTGCCAGCAGTGAACTGCCCTGTTTATATAGGCAGCCCTGAATCTAAAATGGCTGCCACAATCAGGCACCTGCTGGCTGCCTGGGCTCGGGCTTAAAGTGGCAGGCACCAACAGTGCCCTGCCACACACCTTCCACCTTTAAAAGGGTACATGGGGGATGTTTCCCCTGCTGCTCCTCCAAGCAGGCTCCCCTCAGAGCCTGCGAGAGCCCTAAAGTGATGAGCATCCCAAAGGTGCTCCGTCACACACCTCCCCACTTTGAATGAGATCTGGGGGGCTTTACCTGGCTGCCTTCCCTGCTGAGCTCTACCCCAGCCTACTGCAGCCCCTGCCATGTGGCAAGCACCCCAAAGGTGCTCTGCCACAATACTGTTCCAATATAAAGCTTCATACAAACATGGGACTGAAAGGGCCTCCTGGACCATCAAGTCCAGTCCCCTAGAAGAATTCATTAGAAGAGCTCTTCCTTGAACTACTCGGGCATCATTTTCTTGAATATTTAACATAGAGGTGTAATAACCTGGTTGGGTGCTTGAGGTATCTACCACATGCAAAGGCAGTAGTGACTTCCAGTTGTTGTCATGCTACCAGAATGATTGTGCAGCTGCAGTGGTAGCTGGATTTGTTTTGTTTTGTTTTGTTTTGTTATTATGCCCCCTCCCTCAGGCCAGTGGCCTTGGCACCTGCCTTGGTCACATCATCCTAGTTTTAACAGGTACCTTGCTTCTTGCTTTGTATCATGACTTTTTGGTCTGCCAGAAAGGGTTATGCATGGGGCAGATTCTCTCTCTGCACTGCAGTACTGTGTGGTATACAGCATAAATGAAAATTCGGTGCTGCTGGTGTTTGAGTCTCTACTAGATGTGAACTGAGGTCAAAAACAAGTTTTAAAATCTAAGATGTGTGGTGCATGGCTACTGTAGTGTTGCTTTATTACATCTTACCTCTACAGGGTGAGGAGAGCATTAAAACTGGTTTGAAGAAGATATTGACTTTTACCTTTAAGAAACAAGCCAAGAATTACAAAGATGTGGGAGGCTTGATTTTGCCTTTGAGAGGTTCTGAGAGTCCAATGCAATGTCTTTATAAGAAAATAGCAGTGTAATGTAAATTTCTATCCAGTTGTTTTACAGCAGTCTTATGTTTCATTCATGCTGAGTGGGTTAGGAAATCTCCTTTAAGAAGAGCTTCATCAGTTAATAGGGCAAAAAAGTTTTTTGAAATAAGCTAGTTAATACCAAGGTTTAACAAATCACGCACAGTCATAATTAAAAGGCAATTCAGTGTCTCAGTAACTCAAATTCTCTCTTTGGTAACATTTCAGTTCCCAAAGTCCAATTAATCTTCTAAAATACAAGGATATGAACCGCTTCGTAATATGTGACAGGATGGTAGATGCTAAATTACTGAATGCCTGGGAGTTGTAGCGATCTGCCAGGAACCACAGAGCAGTAAGGGTCTGTCTATGCTGGGCTCTGAGTGAGACTGACATGCTGCCAAATAAGGTCTGCATGCATGCTTGCTCCCCACAAGCCTGGGCTTGCAAATTTGCAGTATAAATGGATTAACATCATCCTCTTGCAGTGTCTCTCCGGTGAGAGAAAGGGTTTGGTGGGAGTGGAAGAGCCTAAGCAAAATGGCAGGGCACTTCCTTGGGGCCATCCCAAGCCCTTTACACACTGTACAGATTTGTAAACTTGGACATGTGTCGTGTGGGCTTAGGTGGGTTGGGTTTATAGCTTCAGTGGCATGCTGGTCTCACTCAGAAAACAGTACAGGGATATCCTAAATGGGTCTGAAGGTTAGTGCACCTCTCATTGTATATGTAAAGGCAAAAGCATCCAGCTTTTCATTGCTGGCATAGGAACTATACATTGCTGTATGTAACTGAAAAGACACTTGTTACTAGTCTTCCGTATCCTTGGTTATCAGAGTCATTATTTACTTGTACTAGAAGTAGCAAAAGCCTTTTCATGTCCTTGTGATATTCTTTTAGTTCATTCCCAAATTTCTTCAAAACAGTTCTCAAAGGAACTGTTGAATCTGGCTTGCCATGTGCTGGTCCCCTGGGAAATGGGGTAGCAGAAGATAGTACTGTGAGCATATACCTACAGGAATTTAAGGTGCTCTGCATTATGCCAGAGCAAGTATTCTTAAATATGAGGGATCAGTACTAACCAGCACTACTGACTAGAATGGCCTCCTACTGCTTTACACTATTCAGAGAAGAGTGCCAGTCATAATATGCAAGTGGGTCTCTTCTTCCCATCTGCCAGCAGCAGGTAGGGGAAAGGTGAAAAGGCCAAATGAACTCATTTTCATAGACAAAGGCCCTATGTCTGCCCTGTGCAAGAAAAATGTACATATCGTTTGTTGTTATGAGATGGCCTATGTACCTGATGGTGATCCCTCCCTTCCTACTCCCTTCAAGGAGAGCAAGAAAAATCTCTTTGTGATAGGAAAATAAATAAATGGATTTACAAATGCACAATGTTATGCTGGAAATGACAGTCTGATTGATATTCTCCAGTGGTAAAGTTGCGTGCAAGCACCAAAAGACAAGGAAACCTTTCAAAGAGATACTACAGAAAAAAGGCCCCTGAAAAAGCTTATAGACTTTTCTGGATTTGCACATGCTACTAGCATTAATGCCCTAATCGATCAGAAACTTCCAGAGCTAAGAATTAGAAAGTGCTATTGTTGGATTTCCTCTGCTGTAATCAGCAACAAATAAAATATTGTTAGGTGCTGCTTAGAGAGGAGAAAATAGAGTGGATGCCTAAGGAAATGTTTATTTTCTGGACTCCTATTTTCACCAACAGCTTAATTGCTTGCCTTTTGTTCATAGAATCATTGACAAGGAGAGAATCATCTAGCGCCAGGCTGTCCAACCAGCAGCCTATGGGCACATGTAGCCCCTGAGGGATTAAACCGTGGCCCCTGGTCTCCTGGTCCAGAAGCCGCTCCCCTCTTTGCTCTCTAGCTGCTGCCACTGCCGCTAAAGTGCCTGGGATCCCCCTTCCTTCTCCAGCTTCCGCTACCTGCCCCCATCCCTGGGAGTGGGGCAAAATGGTGCAAGGGTCTGAGGGATCCTATGGCCAGTGGATTCAGGGAGGACTCATTGTGGAGCAGCTGAAGTCATTTACCATGTGGCAGGACCACACCACAAATCTCATCTGTGCACATAGGGAGCCTGAATGGTGAGTCCCATCCACACATAAGGGCCATGTGGTGCATTAGGGGGCTGTGGAGGGGGAGGGGGCTCTCACATGGCATGTTGGGGGCTGTGCAGTGGCAGGGAGGGAGGCTTGTGTGGCGTGTCGGGGGTTGTGTGGTGTGGTGGTAGGTGGGGGGACTTTCTTATAGGTCACATGGCCCACACTAACGTATGGCTTGGAGTTTGTTGCCCAAGTGGTGTGTGGATGGGGTACCCTGTGGCCCCCAGCCACTTGGAGAGCCCTGATCTAACCCCTACCCTGAACTGAGGCAGGATCAAGTACACCTAGACCATTCCCAACAGAGATTTTGTTTGAATTGCTCATGAGGGCCTCCAGTGAAGGAGATTTCAAAACTTTATGTAGTATGTTCCAGTGCTTCAACAGCCTGACAATTAGAAACATAATATCCTAATATCAAACCTAAATTTTTACTGTTGTAAATTCATAGCTTTTCTTTTCCCCACTGGCCAACTGATCTCCATCTTCTTTATGACACATTTTTACATATTTGAAGATTGCTGTCCTGCTTCCCTTCACTCTTCTCTTTTCTAGACAGAAACAAATCTAACTCCTTCAATCTTTCCTCATAACCTTCTTACCAATCTTGTTGCTCTGCAGTGCTCCTGCATTTTTCTTCATGTGCAGTGTCCCAAACCAATTAAAGCTTCACCAGCATCAGATGAAACAAAATTGTAATGTTGAACTTACTTCTGACTTCTAATCATTTCATGGCTGGAACAGAGCAGAATCATCCAGTCTTGCCCACTTGGAATTGAATTATTTTTTTCTGATTTGAATGCAAAGTTTTAAAACCAAGAGATTCCTTCTAATTTTCAATTATATTTCCACAATGTGTTTGTTGCCAAGACAACTCTGATAAATGTCCGCTCTTAGAATTACCTATTACAGGCATAAGAGGGTTTCCCAAATATATTTCATTTTGCAATCAATTCAACCTGAACAATATGTAGTGAATTCCCTTGCAGTTTTCAGTACACTGACAGTTTAGTTGATTAGGGGAAATGATTCCATACTCCATCATCCCTGTTCTGTAACCATTTCTGTCCCAAGGCTCATTGTCATTTAGATAATACTCGAGGAACAAAAACTCATTAAATGTTTTAAAATATTTATAGAGAAAAAAGGATTAGGCAGTACTCTTGTATGCATATTAGCTATAACAGAAATGCATGTTATCCCCCTACCTCCCACCCAGGTTACTCAGAAATCCATTAACACCCTGCTGGACTTCTTGCAGCCAACTCCTCTTCATTTGAGGCAAAAATATGTATGCTCCTATATTTGAGAAGTCTCTTAATACAGCCAGAAAAATTAACCATATGTATGATTGCTTGAGATGTATGAATTTACATCTTTCTGCCAACACTGGCTCAACTCCACAAGAGTTAGCAATGTTGTGACAGGCCTAGTGTAGACAGGACACCTGCTGCTCCTGTGATTTTTTAACTACTACATCAATTAGACTTGTCCCATGGTTCCTTTAATTCATCATCTTGTGCTTGCCATTGAGTTTTTATTATATTGAAGACTTGTTTTTCAGTCAGGGAGTAGAAATCATGGCACACATTAGGTAAGTGATTATACATTATACATCATCAGTAGCAAATTACTGTATCATCCAAACTTTCATTTATCTTGCGTGGAACATTCTGGCAGTGGAAATAAACCTGAAAGTAGATTCAAAATGAAGAGGTCAGGGGAAAAAGTGTTCTCACTGACATGTTAATTTTTTGTTGAAAAATCATAGATCAAAATATTTTGAAAGCTGAAAACCTCTGATTCTGAAATAGCAAAGTGGAGTCTTTTTTTAATTTTAGCTCAGGTGTCTTCTTCCTAATTATTTTCTACGAGCTTGACACCCTAGTGGGATTACATTTCCTTCATATACTCATGTTTGTCTTAGTGAAAGGAGCCTATGCATCTTGGTAATTTTGTAGCCATGAGGGAAGATGTAGGCTAGCTGTGTAGCAAAACCCCTAGGTTTTGTTTTATTTGTTTGTTTGTTTGTTTTTTTGGGGGGGGTTACTTAGAAATACATTCCCCTCCCTTCTCCAACCATTTCTGACTCTTTTTTTGCCTTCTCTATTCTTTATAAGTAGTGATGCATCATAGTTAAGAACATAGGATAAGCTCTTGTATTCCATTACTGTAACAAGCTCCTGTTATATTGTCCATGTATCATTGTAAACAGTGTTCTGTTATTTTGGTATTGATTTTTACTGTTTTATACAGCAAAAGCTGTAGTAACTGGTACTTTATTAGCCAGAAAGCTCTACTAACCAACATCCGAGGGGCATGGCATGGCAAAAGTGAAACTGGAAGTACCATTTCTGGAGGCTTCCAGTTTCGCCGTCGCAAGCCGAGTTCTTCTTTGTCACTTCTTCAGCCCACGGCCCGAGGCAAAGCAGCCTGCACAGGGCCCCCCGTCCCTGTTCCCCAGCACACTGATGCTGGGGAGTGCACCAGATGGTGCACTTTTGATTAACTGGCATATTTGATTAACTGACATCCCCTATTCCTGGAGGATGCCAGATAACAGAGCTTTTACTGAATTATGTGATCACTATTTTTACTATCAATTTTTACTGATTCAGACCTGTTTTTATAAGTTAGCCAAAGTAATGTCAAGTCTCCATCTTGTATCCTATGCCTGGGCAGACCCTATTGTAATTGTGTTGTAAGTCATACCTGTAACCCATACCTACCTCTCCTATGTAAATTGGTTCCCTGGATGAATGAGAGTGCTTGAGACATAATGGTAGTAGGCCTAAAAATAGCTCCTACTGAATGACCAGACCATCAACTTAATGATCCTACCACTGCCTTGCATTGACTCTTCCTGAAACCACAGACCTACTCCCAGGACCAGAGACAAAACCCAACATTTGAAAGATAAAGACCCTCCAAGAAACCAGCAACATGGAAACAAAGGACAGAACAGAAACCAGCAACTCCCACCATTGTACTACATCGGATAATGAGGACACCTAGAACTGCACGCCCTCATCTTCCCTGAGTATGTCCTCCCCGTTGGAGCCACAGGTAACCCACTCCTATAAAAGGGGTAGTAGAGTGTGACCTCCTTGGGAGGCCCTCTCCATCTAGACCAGCACTACACCACGCCATCTATCCCCCCAGGGGCCCTGTCGGCAACCCCCTCCAGACAACACCTCAGTGGAGAAGACCCCAACTGGCCATCGATGATCAACTCACAACCTGGATAGGTAGCTATCACCCACATCTTCCCTCCAAACAAGGGACCTGAGCTCTGTTTCTATACCCCTTGACTTCAATCTCTCTACTAAGCTGTTTCCCCCCTGTTACCATTGTGTGAGTGTAAGTGTGTGTGCAGGAACCAATAATTTGTCATTTGAATATTGCGTTACCCCTTTTTCAGTCTAATAAAAGTTTTATTTGGAACCCCGAGTCAGGTTTTGTCTTACTGTGGCCCCAGCTCTGCTCCAATCTCTGCTCCCCGCCCCTCTGACCTTTGTCTTGTCTCTCTCTCTCTGACCTCCATCCCGGCTCCCTCTCTGCTGCCTCCAACTCCCATCCCATCTCTCTCTCTGTCTCTGCCACCTCTAACCCCAGCCCTGGCTCTCTTTCTGCCACCTCCAACCCCCCCATTTCTCTGCCACCTCCAACCCCTGCTCCCAACCTGCTCCTTGCTCACTTTGATCCCAGCTCCCTCTCTGCCGCTTTTGACCTCCATCCTGGCTCCCTCTCTGCTGCCTCCAACACCCCCGTTTCTCTGCTGCCAGATGCTCTGCTGCCTCTGATCCCCATCCCAGCTCTTTCTCTATCGCCTCCAGCCCCTGTTCTATCTCTGCCATCTCTCACCCCAGCTGTTCTGCCACCTCCAACCCCCGCTCCCAACCTGATCCCTGCTCACCTCACTCCTGGCTCCCTCCTTGTCACCTTCAACACCCTTGTTTCTCTGCCACCTCTAAACCCCACCCCGGCTCTCTCTCTCTGCTGCCTCCAACACCCCCATTTCTCTGCCACCTCTGACGCTGGCAGTTCTGCTGCCTCTGATCCCCAACCCAGCTCTTTCTCTGCCACTTCTGACCCCTGTTCCGTCTCTCTGCTGTCTCTCACCCCAGCTGTCCTGCCACCTCTGGCCCCCGCTCCCAATCTGCTCCCCTTCTCACCTCGCTCCTGGCTCCCTCTCTGCCACCTCCAACACCCCCATTTCTCTGCCATCTCTAACCCCCGTCCTAGCTCTCTCTGTCACCTCCGGCCCCTGTTCCAGCTCTCTGCTGTCTCTCAATTCAGCTGTCCTGCCGCCTCCGAGTCTTGCTCCCAACCTGCTCACCTCACTCCCAGCTCTGCTCTTAACTCTGCTCCCTGCTCATTTCTTGATCCCAGCTCTCCCCTCTGCTCTTGCTCACTTCTCACTTCTGGTTCTGTTCTCCCAGCTCTGCTCTTTGATCTTGCTGCTGTCTCTGGCTCCCGGCTTCTCTCAGCTCCAAACCCCGCTCCCAACCCGCTCCTGGCTCCACTTCCTGCTCTGCTTCCAGAATCTCTCTCTCCCCTAGTCACCAAGCACCCCCAAACATTAACACACTGTAACCTGAGTGGGTGTTCACCTGTGTGTGTGTGTATGAATCGGTAATTTTTGTATGTGCATTGTGTATGTGTGCGTTGCATATAATTTTGTGTCATGCCTTCCTGCCTAACAGCACAATATGAAGATCCTGAATGTTGATCTTGCTTGTCAAGTCAACAGCTGGAGAACCAAGCTCAAAGAGCATGAGGCACACAAACTCTACCAAAGCAGCATTTCTGGAATAGATTTCAGTTCTTCAATATCCAAAGATTTCTGATTTAAAAAAAAATGTGTTTGAGGAATGTAGCCATTTTTCATAAAGAAAAAGTTGAAAATTCAGTATTACCTTAAAAGTGGGGGGGAGGGGGGAGGAAATTCAGACTAAATGGAAAAATGTAACCAGTCTTGGGGTACCTTTCTTTTCTCAGCCAGAGCAGTGTAAACAGGCCTAAGAGAGATTAAGAATCAAAAGCAAATAAAGCCTAAAATTTGTCAACAAGAACCATGCAAATGATAAATGCATTTGTGGAAAATGGCAAAACACAAAGGGTTTATATTTTTCCAATAATCTACTTTCAACAAATATTTCAACTACATATAGCAGGGAATCAAAAGTGAGCTATGGAAAGAAAGGAAGCAGTCAGCAACCACTCCACTTTCCCTGGCCCACCAGAGGGAATATCAGTGCCTTATAAACATTTCAAAAACCTCATATTTAATAAGGATTTTTTAAAGTTACAATTCTACACCAATATAATTGTCCAGCTTCCCTCATGTTTCCACAAATATAATTTAGAAAATATGGAAAGTGATGACTTGATTAAAGATTCTGCCCTTGAGTACATCTGGGCACATTATATGGCTTCCAGTAGATAGCTACTGATATTACATTCATGTAAAGTAACCAACACTTAAGATGATGAAGGGTTTGTCACCAGTGGGTTCTTTTATCTTGAAGAAAATGTTGCTATTGGCAGTTGCTATTCAACTTATTCATGTTTCCTTGCATGAAGAAATTCTTCAAAATTAGGATATAGTATTTGTAACTTATTCCCAGAGGTGGTATGCCACTTACTTTATGAAGTTCTTCATTTTATAACTGATATGAGATGTTTAAACATTAAGCTACAAAATTAACCATAACTGTAGTGATACAGGATCTGCTCCTCGCATTTGCTCACAAGCTTACTTCAGTAAACATTTTAAGAGAGTTTTACTTATTGCTGGTGAGGTTCCATAAATTTGAGCATGGCTGAAGCTACTGTAGGTGGGGTTCTGAGAATTTTCCATGTCCAGCCCTCAAATCCTCTTGGCAGGAACATGTAGATAGGCTTTCCTAAGCAATCTGCTCCTATCACTCTGGGAGTAGGAGGTAAATATCTAATTCCAACTTCCTTTGCTGTAGATCAGAAAACCATATGTAGGAAAAAAGGCCATTCTTTATTTTTAGCAATTTTCTCCTATGGTAACTCCTTTAATTTATATTTAATAGCATGCTGGAAACAGTAAAACCGGAGGCTATAGTATTGGCAATGCTTGTTCATCTGTATAATTGTATCTGAGCCATAAAATTAATGATTAATATAATTACTGTTTCTGGCTGTGATTAATATTTTGCAGTAGTGGGTAATAATAATAAAAAGACCCTAATAAACAGAGTAAAATAGCATTTACTCTATTATACCTCACAGATCTCCTATTTCATTTCAGTGGGAAGATGACAGTAGTGGGAAAATGTTAAACAGAAGTTAGAGTAGTAGGCTCCTATTATTGCTCATCTAAGTCAAATTTGAGCTTTGCACATACAGTTATCTACATTAGAGGCTGCAACTAGGTAACAAAAAAAGATTATAGGGAGGCAATAAATATATAAATAAATACATGAAGGATAAGGGTGCTTGGAAGATGTCCTAATAAAGTGCTCTTGTCAGTTAAATCTGTTCTGATTAAGCTAGGATCATATTTTGCATAGTGGCATTAAACCTACAAAATTTCATTTTAGGGCTACCTATCAAAGTGGGACACACATTTGAACATTAATAAAATAACAACCATTAATAAAATATCCAGTGGGCATTTCTGCGTGAGACCCTTTACTGCACAGTAGAGCTAATTTCTGGGCAGTAAGCATCTGCATCTACATGTGCAGACACTTACTATGCAGTAATTGGCTTTAATCATGAGTAAATATGCTACCTGCAAATGCAAGTGGTCAATTTACTCGAGATTAATAACTGTGCAGTAGTGCACATGTAGACCCCTGATGTGCCCCTGGTCAGCTGAGCAGCAGAGGGTGGGAGATTGCTCACTGCCCAGGGGAGCTTCCTGCTGCTGGACCACAGGGACAATGTTCCCCTGCCCAGCAGCAGGAAGCTCCCAGCCCCTGCTCCACGGTCATGGGGCCGGCACTTGGAGATCCTTATCTCCCAGTGCCAGCTCCATGGTTGCAGGGCCAGTGCTGGGAGATAAGGATCTTCAAACTCAGGTCTTGCAATCATGGAGCTTGGCTGGGAGATAAGGATCTCTCAGCTCCTGCTCCCCGATTGCAGAGCAGGGGCTGGAAGCTCTCTGCTGCTGGGGCCCGGGGAGTTCTGTGATCACAGAACTGGGGAAGGAACAGGCTGTCCAGCCCCCACCCCACGGTCATGGAGCAGGGGCTGGGAACTGTCCTGGTCAGGGACAGGTTGCAGCCCTGTGCCCTGATTGGGCAATCAAGGCCTGGGGTTTGGAAAGAGCTGCAGGGGTGAGGCACATCTCAGCTCCCTGCCAGATGCCCCTCGCTGGGTGGGGAATCTTTGCCCAGCTGGTGTCTTGCTACTAGCTGGCCCACCAGCGGATTGGGACACAGGGCTGGGTTGTGCCCCTCCCCTGCAGCTCTTTCCAAATCCCCTGCTCCTGATCAGGGAGCCAGGGCCAGGAGCTCCCTGCTGTTGAGACAGGGGGACACTGCCCTCCCCCATGACCCAGCACACCAGAGAGCAGAGAAGCCGCATGGGGACTTCCTCACCCACCACTGCTCACCCCACGCTGCCCTGGTGACGCACCTCCTGCACATGGGGCTACACTGAGGGCAGCAGCTCTCCCCCTCCCCCAGATGAGCCACCCTTGGCCCTGTCCTGCTCTCCATTGGGGCCCCTGGCCCCAAGCCCCAAACACTGCCCAGCTGGGCAGCATCCCCAGTTCTGCCCAGCTCCCTCCCTACAGGGGCTCCAATTCACCTCTTTCCCCCACTTACTGGCTTGTCCAGGGGTGCAGGTGGGCAGCTTCAACTGCCACTGGGCTCGGTAGATGGGTCATTTTCGACCTGGAGGGACGTGGGCAGTGGTGTCCCCCAGGGCTCAGTCCTCGGGCCCCACTGTTCAATATCTTCATCGGCGATTTGGATGGGGGGGGTAAAAAGCATCTTGTTCAAGTTCTCAGATGACACTAAGATGTAGGGAGAAGTGAGCATGCTAGAAGAGAGGGACAGGCTACAACTAGATCTGGACAGGTTACAGAGGTGGGTGGATGAGAATAGAATGGGATTCAATACGGACAAGTGCAAGGTATTGCACCCGGGGAGGAAGAACCAGCAGCATACCTACAGGCTCAGGACCTCCCTTCTTGTCAGCACAGAGGCAGAAAAGGATCTTAGAGTCACTATTGATTCTAAGATGAACATGGGCTGCCAATGTGGGGAAGCGGTTAGGAAGGCTAACCGCAACTTGTCATGCATCCAAGGAGCAGGTCCAAGGAGGTGATCCTCCCCCTTTATGAGACATTGGTCAGGCAGCAGTTGGAGTACTGTGTCCAGTTCTGGGTGTCGCACTTCAGGAGGGATGTGGACAGCATCGAGAGGGTCCAGAAGAGAGCCACTCGCATGATCAGGGGGCAACACAGTAGGCCCTATGAAGAGAGGCTACAGGATCTGAATCTGTTCAGGCTCCAGAAGAGAAGGCTGAGAGGGGATCTTGTGGCCACCTACAAACTTGCCAAGGGGGACCAGTAGGCAATGGGAGAGTCCCTGCTCCCCCAAGTGCTACCGGGAGTTACAAGGAATAACAGCCATAAACTGACTGAGAGTAGATTCAGGCTGGACATCAGGAGGCACTACTTCACAGTAAGGATGGCTAGGAGCTGGAACCAACTTCCAAGGGAGGTGGTTCTTGCCCCTACCCTGGGGGTCTTCAAAAGGAGGCTAGACAATCACCTAGCCAGGGTCGTTTGACCCAGCATCCTTTCCTGCCCATGACAGGGGGTCAGACTTGGTGATCTGCTTAGGTCCCTTCCAACCCTACCAACTATGAAACTATGGATGGTCCCACAACCTGGCTCAGCCAGGGCCCCATTCAAGTCCCTAACCCCATTTTTCCCATAAGCCTCTGGTTTTACCAACCATGGTTTTGCCAACCATGAGAACTTCCAGGAACCTGACCCCCACAGTTGGCAAGGGAAGCCTGTAATTTCATAATGCTGCAGGTAGAACTGGCGACAGTGTAGAGCTGGCTAGAATAAAACTAATACAGATAATTCTGTGTGAGCTGTTGTTTTCTGTAGAGCTATCCTGAATGATAGGTGGAATGCTTCTAGTTTAATGTAGTGTTAAACAGTCTTTTGCTCTGCCTACCAGCAATTCTTTGATGATTTACTGCATATCCTGGTTTTGAATGTTAAAAGCTATAAATGATAACTGTGAACTAAGATAAAGAGCATAGACTTACAAGATGGCATAATTTTTTATTTACTCTGGTCTACTATTAGTCTATAGCTCAGCAGTTCTGTATTTGTGTCTGGGGCAAGATTCCCAGTTCATTTCTCAAAAAAGTTGGGTTTGTGAATTACAACAACAGCAATTCTTAATCTTTGAAGTCCAGGCAAAGGAATTAATCCTCAAAGTACTTTTATTCTGGAGGAGGGGAAGAAAGGTGAATTTTAATCAACTTGCACTATTGCAAGTGGCTGGCTAATTTACTAAAAAAATAGGTTGTCCGTGGTGGGAAAGCCACAGGAGTCTAATAAAAAGGAGAGAAAAAAACAAGAGTACAACTTGTTACGATTGTGGTAACCACACTTTATTGCACAAGGTAGTGGGTAGAGGCATCATGGTTATCAAATCAAGACAGGATTTTTCTCTTAGCTCTCCAAACGTTGCCTGAGATTGGAAAACTAAATTATTCTGCTTGTCTTTTAGAGCTGAAGGATTCTGTCTCCTGGGCTAGCTGACTGTTTACTGATGAACCAAGGCAGGCCAGAATCCAGTCTGTTCTTTTGCAGTTGCATTGCCTGTAAAAGGTAACAACTCCCATTTACTTCAGTAGGAAAATTGCCAGTAAGTAAACAGTAAGTAAGGACCTTAGGGTTTTGCCCTATATGCAGGTTCTAGTTTTTAAAACATATTCTCCCACTTCAGAATCCTTTGGAATTACAAAGCAGATAGTGCAAGTCAATGGGACTTAATGCTGGTCTGAGAAGACTAATCAATCAGGCCCAGAACATGTAAACTGAATGGCTTTAAAACAAAGTGCTTTGCTAACAGGTTGTTAATATGAATTTTTCTGATGCTGCAAGGTGATAAGCACCAACTGAAGGTGCTTGCTTCCCCAGTAGTCAGTCAGACTGATGTTTTCATCAGCAAATTCTGCCACTGAAACTCAGTTCTTCCCTGGCAGCAATCTCCTTCTCCTTTAGTGGGCAGCAATAGTAGGCTTACCTTTTGGGAGTCTAGGCAAAGGCTTAGTTTCTGGCCCCTAGTATTTATTAAACCAAGGGTTGTCATCTGGAAGTATGCATACCTCCAGGGGTACTTGAGAAGGCCCTAGGAGGTATATGCGGGCGGGTGGGGATGGAGTGACACCACGCATCATCCTGCGCTGCCACACAGGCACCGCCCACCCAGTCAGATGCAGGGGGTGGGGGAAGCTCGCACGCAGTGGCTGCCACCACTCCATGTCCGATTGTGCGCCACCTCTCCCCCACCTGCTCAGCGTCTGGCCATGCACCACACCTCCCTGCTCCCACTCAGCAACCGGGGATACACTGCTCTGCATTGAGATGCTGGGGGGTACGATGATCCAAAAAGGTTGAAAACACCTGCATTAGATCAGTGTGTGGCAGGAGGCTTAGTGCTCCTGCCACTTTAAGAGCTGGCAGGGTAGGGCTGATTAATGGAGTCATCTGACCTTGGAGGAGGGCTGGGCTTAAGCAGGATATAAGCCCAGACCCTGAGCCAGCAGTAACATCTAGGGGGCAGTTGGAGCAACATCCCTGGAATAGGAAGACTGCAGATCAGG